>NC_141150.1:77889774-78189774 GCF_053477565.2 Lygodium microphyllum | reverse complement strand
CAAGAGGGCCAAGATTCCCCATGCATTTGCAGTCGGCAATCTTATGTATGCCATCAAATAGCCACTCATCTAGATATTGCCTTTGGAGTTGATGTTGTGGCACGCTGTATAGCTACAGCTGGCAAGAAGCATTGGGATGCCATGAAGGCTATCATGAGGTACTTGAAGGGCACTGCAAATATGTGCATATGCTGTGGCTTCCAAGATGCAAGAGTCATGGGGTACACTAACTCTGATTATGCAGGACATGCAGATAGTAGGAAGTCCACTTATGGCTATGTGTTCACCTATGTTGGAGATGTTGTCTCTTGGATTCTAGGGTGCAGAAATGTATGGCTCTTTCCACCACTGAGGCTGAGTATGTTGCAGCCCCTAAGGCTTGCAAGAAGGCCATATGGTTAGGCTATTTGGTTTATGACCTTGGTATTGATGCTATCCCTACACTACATTCGAATTGTATGAGTGTTATTCAATTAGCCAAGAATCTGATCTTCCGTGCGAAGACAAAACACATTGAGGTGAGATATCACTTCATATGTGGGGTTGTTGAGGACAATTCTATTGAACTTTTCAAGATCTCGACTGACCAGAATCTTGCAGATGTGCTCACCAAAAGCCTCTCCATGGAACTCTTTGCCTTCCTCATGAGATTGATGGGTGTGGGATGAGATGACGTCTTTCCTCATCATGTTGTACATGTGTACATGTTGTACAATATTTTCTTTTTCTTTTTCACTCCTCACTGGGGTAGATTTTTCTTTAAGTGGGAGGTTGTTGGGGGTAAAGGCGTCTCCACCTAGCCACCCGTGTATTACTACATTGACACTACCCGTACCTACACACTGCAGGTGATGAGCACCCATCACCGTCACTTTATTCTTTATTCTTTTAGTGATACATGAATAAAGGGAAGGCCGGTCACACATTGTGACTGTTGGAGTCCCCACATTGTGAGTCTCTCTCTCTTTTCCTCTTGTTCTCCCGCCACAGCTCTCCCATGCAAGCTTCAATCCTTCTAACCTTTCATAATTTCCATCAAATGTGCAAGAGCTTGCATAAATTAGAAGATGCTATCCATTGATCTTGATGCTTTTAGATGCACCTATTGTACCTATCATGTAGTTGTGCTCTCCTTGAGGGGCGTATCTACCTATCTCATGTAGTGTGGGTGCAATGACTATGTCATTGTGCTTCTCTCTTTTTCTTTTTCTTTTCTTTTGTATTTTTTTATTTGGTTTTTGGAATAACTTTGACAGGCATTTCCACTACTCAAGGCCTTGCCTAAATGCATACTAGATGTATCATTTACTAAGCATCTGCCCTTTTAATGGGTTTTATAACTATAGGCATGATTCTAAAAAGAAGGGGTGGGTGCAAAGTGTGAATCGACTATCCATTTCAATCTATACCTACATTTACATCAAAGAATAGTGGCATTATCCTCTCCTCATATGGTGTGGTGGGTTATTGGAGTGATGTGATGAGAAGGAAAAAGTAGTTGCATGTGATTATGAAGGAAGGATCTAGGGAGTTTGTAAATTGCCTCACAAAATGAATGAAGGATGGAATGAGGTCAAATTGTTTGAATAGGTAGAGTCTTTTCTTCTCAATAACTTTGACTTATGCAATCTTCAGACATTTGTATCTACCATGTTCTCTTTCATTGTATTCCTTGCCATGCCAATGAGGATAGGGGCAATGGAGTGGGTCTATCTTTGCACTAATACTAGAGTAAAAAAAGTCTTGCCACATTGCCTTGTCATTTCCTAGGATGGGATATCTCCATTCTCACTATCCTAAAACTAGGCTTACCATGGTTTCATGGTGGTAAGTTATCTCCTTCTAGCGCCTGTGGCTTGATAAGATATCTTGAAGACCTCAATGTCCAACAACAATGTCCACTACTTTGCTATGTTTTTTGCCATTTCAAAAATACCCGTATTGTTCTAGGAGAGAAGGGTTCCTTGAATCTATTTCCTTCATCCGTCTTCCAATCAAATATCACTGCATTAGTGGATTCTTACTGTGTTTGAATTTTTTGTGTCACTTCCTCAAGGTTTCCTCACTCTTCTTCTACTACAAGCTAGATGAAGGGGGAATCTGTGTCATTTTACATATTTTCTAATTCAGGTCCTCAATCATGGAATTATATGCTTCCTTCTACTCAAGGTTTTCTTCAATCGGATGCTTCATTGACTCTCCAAGATCAAATTTTAGTAGATAAAACAGATCTGTTGATAATGTCATGATGGTAGGTGACTCTAGGGCAAGAGGAGATCTTACTAGGGCAGGCTCACCTTGTAAGAGTGCAAAGGCATGTAGCTCTTGGTGCTCATACCCATTTTGCTACACCTGATGTATGAGGTTTTGTCTATTTGGTTTTGTAGTTAAGGTTGACCTCATCGGCCTATTCCATGCCTTCAAATATGATTCTGCATGTTTCAAGTTCGGCCTTGAGTTTGTAGGATTGTCAATTTATAGAGTGCAAGCTTTAACTATTGCTTCCCTATAGATCTCCTATATCTTAGTGAGGATGAACCTATAAGCATCCAGTTTGACCTTGCTCTAGTATTCTCCATATATAAAGTAGCTCCTAGGTCAATGGATAGCTTCATTAGTGTTGATTCCCCCAATCTTTGCACTTCCCTTTCTATTGAATTTTTTGCTTGGGTCAACCTAGGGCCATTGTCCTTTGCAACTCCTCATAAATGACCTTACATTGTTCTTTCTTATGCAAGTGGTTCTTATGCTCTCTTTTTCAAAGATGTACTTTTACCTTCACTTAACAAAGCATGATTTGGAATGTTGTGAGTTGGCACTTCAGATAAGCAATTTGATTGCTCATCCTGCTTATTTCTACAAAATTTTCCTTCAATTTCATCTTACTTTCTTGAATCTCCATGGCATGTATCTCTAAGATAACCTACTTTTCCTACAATTACTTCTATAGCTCCTCCTTTAAGGCCGCATCTTTTTTGCTGAGTTTCTCAACCCATTCTAGCAAGAATTTGTCCTTCTCTTATAGTTGTTTTTGGAATTCTTCCCTTAATAATGCTTCCTTGTTAGTAACCTCTTTTGTTTTCTCCTACAAGACATTATCCTTCTCTTGCTACTACTTTTAGAATTCTAACTTTTATTTCTCTGTATGAATGATGAGAGTTTTATAGTTCTCTGGAGTCTCCTTTAGTTTTCCTTAGACCTCCTACTTCTCCTTAAGTGCTACTTCTTTGCTCTCCTTGAGCTCTTCACAAATTTTTTCTAATGCCTCTACACCACCCACTATGCCTTGTTGCTTGGGTTGTTTCTGAGTACTCTCACCTTGCTAGTGTTTTTTTCCAATTTGTTGTACTGGTTATCTTGACCATGAGTTTGACCTTGACTAGTTGTGATATCTATGTTTGCAATTGCTTGTAGCTGCCTTGTTAGGTCTTCCATTTGGCTCTACAGGTTGAGAAAAAGAGTCAATTCGGTTGGTGGAAGCTCTTCTACTTTCTTCTTTCCTTTTTCAGAGCTAGCCTCTCCTTTTTCTATCAAGATTTCACCCAATTGCTTGTACAAGGACTCTTTAAAGGAAAGCCTTATAACTTGATTATACTCTTTCTACTCCCTTCTCAATTCATCTTGTTTTTCTTATTCCCTTCTTTCATAATTATGTTTGGATTTCTTGAGAGATTTTTCTAGAAGAATTATATCCTCTTCCTTCTCATCCTCTTCCCTTTGTCTTTTTTCTTGCTCTAGCTGCCCCCCTGATTTCTTTTGTTGTTGTTCCTTTTTTAGCTCTTGTATGCTCAATGGTGGGAGATGGACAATTTTGGGTCCTACAAATTAGCACATGTGAGTTTCTCTGAGGTGCGATAGCACACCGCCATAATTAATGATAGTATTCTTAGCTTCCATACGATTCAGCTTGCTAGTTGTCTCCATCGAGTAGACCTTGTGGGCTTTGGTCAGGATTTCTGTGATGCGCTTGATCCATAATGCATTCAAATATTGCTTCATTAGGTTCCATGTTAGGTTGTACTCCATAAGCCATGTGGGTATCCTAGTTTGGCCATTTGAGGGCTTATTGTAGATGAATAAATGATGAAACACATGTGCGGTGACCCTTAGCTCCTCATCCTGTACACCAAATAACAATGCTCCCTTCTAGCCAAGAGTAGGATCTTTCCATGGCTGAGTCACTTTCATCAGTTTCTAAGGTTTCACGTACCTTCTTGACTTCACTTTTATCCCCTAAAATTCTCTACCACCTCTAGAGGTTGCAAAGATTTTGCAAAGCCCTCTTGTAAAAAAGGAGCAAGCTTCCCAGCTTAGAAGGGAAGGTCAGATTGTGTGTGGAATGGTTTTATTTATAAATTAATATTCTTGTTATGTACAATTGAAGAAGGGCTTTATTTCTATAGAATGAGAGAAGGGTCCAGAATCCACTAGTCATAAAGGTCGGGGTTGCACTCCAAGTTGAGGAGAGCATCCAGGTCAACCATTTGCACTACAACATATAGACCCAATAGTGGCATTTAAAGCGACGGAATTATTCATGGAAAAAATTACCCCCGTCATTGCTATTCGTGTCGCTATTAGCGAGCGATCGATTCATCGCTATTTGCGTCGCTAATTGGGTTAGCGACGCAAGTAGCAACGCTTATAGCGACGGTTGCAGAATAAATTTTCAACACAAATACCGACGGTTACAGAGGGGAAAAAATTTAGGTGCCCTCTAGCTATATGCACTAAATATTCTTGCATAATTCATTTGCCAATGTCACCTACATCTAATGTCTAAAAATTGTGTATTAGATTTTTTTTAAAAATTTTGAATCCTTTGATTGCAAAAGCTAGATATAATTATTTCGAAAAGGTATTTCGCAGGGAGCTTTTTCATCACTTGCTTAGGCCCGAGAAGAAAAAGAGCTTGTGATTGCAAAAGCTAGATATAATCAATTCAAAAAAGTATTACTCAAGGAGCTTTTTTATCATTGTTAGGCCCAAGAAAAAGAGCTTCACTTCAAGCTTTCATTATAGTTAGGACCCTGAGGTATGAATAAGTCACATTGATCTTCTGCTCACTCTAGCTTATTCCAAAATTTTTCAGGTCTTTTTGGGAGAGCATTTGGACATCTGTAAGAGTTATACCATGGTGTTGGAGCCAGAAACACTTATATAGGGAGTGATAGTGTCTCTAAGCTCTACTTCTTCCTTTTTGTTTTTACCTACGTCTAAGTCATCTTCCATCTCTTCTTTCTTGTCTTCACCCTCAATCTCAATGGATGGAGGTGTTTTAAGATCAAAAGAATAAAGCTCATCCTCCCCCTTCTCAAACTCCATTTCTTCAGCTCAGACTAGTTGCTATACTCCAAGTAGATTCCTGAAACGAACGAATTTCTCTTTACCAAGTGATTTGGTAAAGATATCGGCTACCTGGTCTTCTATCTTCACATGAAGCAGATCAATCTGTCCTGCAAGTACCATTTCTCTAATGAAATTGTAATGAATCTCTATGTGTTTGGATCTAGCATGATAGACGGGGTTGCTAGCTAGCATCCATATACACCTCAGGTTGTATACATAACCCTCACACTACTCCATATATACCTCTTCAAGCAAGTCACCATTTAGAAATGCATTTTTTACATCCATTTTTCATAATTTTCAACCCTTAGAAGCCGCTAATGCAATGACTATTCTCACCATTTCCATCTTGGCAACCAAGCTGAAAGTCTCCTCATAATCTAGGCCGTATTGCTATGCATATCCCTTTGCAACGAGCCGGGCTTTATACCTTTCCAAAGAACCATCTGACTTGCATTTCTCTTTATAAACCCATTTGCTTAAAGACATCGAGTACCTCATCCTTGTACTTCCAAATGTACAGCCATGTGTATCAATTGAAATCGTCTATCCAATCAATAGTAGATTCTTGCAAATTTTGTTCTGCCATCTGTCCAATCAACAATAGATTCTTGGTAATAGAAGGTACATGTAGTACATCATGTAGCCTCTTCTTTCTATCGTCATAGCTGCAATATTTGACAAGCAAAGAAATATCCAAAAAATGTTTCAATGTATCCAAGTACAAGCCCAACTGAAGCTCTAAGTGGCAAAGAAGCTCAAACAATGTAGGTAGCATGCATCACTAACATATGCTTCAAAGCATGTACCAACGGATCATGCATAGGCCATAGTTATAACCTCTGTCACAAAGCATGCTAGTGTAGACCAATGCTAAGTAATTTCCAACCAATACAAAGCTCAAATGATGCTCAAAATACATTCCGACACTATCCAAGACATTTGCCAACCTCCATTTGCATCCAAATAGTCATAATAAGCATCTGGGAAGCACCCAAAACCAATAGGCATAACATAACCTGAGTTAAATAGCTTTAGCCTTGCTCTATTACAGCAATAAATTCATTATCAAACTAAGCATAAACATGGCCAAAATCAGCACCAAATCAATGGCATATCATATGCATAGCTTCCCATAACATCCGGGCATGATTCGAGTACTAAATGGCATCAATAGCTAGTACCAAGCAAGCATAAACATCAAATGCTAATGTAGCATTGTTTGGAATTTCCTATGGACTCTTATGATAGTCCTAGACTGAATTATATCAAACCCAAATTTCAATGCCAAGCTCAAGCCTTCAATACATGTAGATGAATGCTCTGATGTTGCTCAAGAAGGCCCAAGCTTGCCCGAGAAGGATGAGACCCCGATCAAAAGCTTGAAAGGTGTGGCTATGTCTACCAAGAGTGAAGACAAGAGTGTAGGTATTCAAATGAATGCTAAAGGAATGTCCAACCACATTCAAGACCTCAAACATCCAATCTCTAATACCAGTTGAAAAGTGAGAAGGATCGAGCAAGAGAGCATGGAGATGAGAGCTATGGCAGATGGAGCAAGTGCAAGAAAGAGAGAGACTCAAATGTGGGAACTCCAATAGTCTCAATGTGTGACCGGCCTTCCCTTTATTCAAATGTCACTGAAAGAATAAAGAATGAAGTCACAACGATGGGTGCCCATCGCCTGCAGTGTGCAAGTGTGGGTACTGTTAGTGAAGTAATACAGAAGTGGCTAGGCGGAGGCGCCTTTACCCCCAACATATCATTTATTTAGAGATTTGAATGCCTCTTTTTTGAGATTATTTACAAGTGATACATGCAATATTACTATGTGGCATCTCCTATCTTCGAGACTGTTATGTCCTTGTCACACTCAATGAGAAAGCCTCCTCACTTGTGTTGATGGGAATGTCATGACTTGTGCTTGGTTATGCTACATTAGTTGAACATGGATATACATCTACATCTGCCTTTACCTTCATTGTACAAACACTTTTATTCTTTGATGTCTACAATAAATATTATTTACCTATTGTTATTTTGTAATCTTGTAGCCCATAACATATTTTGTGAGGATATGGAATCTAATAACAATGCTTCAGTTGAGGGTTTATCTATGGGGATAAAGGCGCATGTGCCTAGCTACCCACATTTACTCATTATACACTGTACACGTACACCTATACACACACTGAAAATGATGAGCACCCATCACTTGTCACTTTATTCTTTATTCTTTTAGTGACTACTGAATAAGGGAAGGCTGGTTACACATTATGACTATTGGAGTTCTCACATACAATGTCTCTCTCTTGCTCTCTTGCTCCATCCACCATAGCTCTTATTTGCTCTTTCTTTCAGTTGTGTACTTCCACTCGGGCTATACCTTTCAACTAGTATTAGAGCTTGGACTCAAGGAGATTCACTAATAACCATTTGCTTCAACCTGTGAAAAAGCTTAATCTCAAAATTTCATGGCAATCATTATTTCTTCCTTCCAAGGTATGCATTGAGTCTTCCCTTCTCCCAATATGTTCTAGCTTGCTCCTAGCTCATTGAGGAGCTTTCCAAGGCTTAGTTGAGTCTTGTCAAGTGCTTATTGAACTGAGAAGTAGCCATTCAATCCATTTTGAATGGACACAGAGCATACTGTAGAAGCTATGGACAACTATGGAAGCTTGATAGCACTTTTGTATTTTGGCCATAACTTTTGCATATGATATCAGATTCAGGTGTTCTATAGCTAGAAAGGAAGAGCGCGATGAAAGCTATAGAAATAAGTACTCATAGAGTTGATTCTATGTACTTTTCACTTCTTTCTTTTACACAAAACAAATAATTTTTGGTTTGGATAGTAAGTGTTTGATCAATTTATGGTCTATTAAATGCTTATGGTCTATTAAGTACTTGTAGAGTTGATTCTATGTACTTTTCACTTCTTTCTTTTACACAAAACAAATAAGTTTTGGTTTGGATAGTAAGCGTTTGATCAGTTTGGGTCTAAGGTTGACCAATTTTCCTACTATTTTGTTGCAATTTTTCATAGCAAGAATGAATTCTTAGATAAGAACAATTTATATAAGTTTGTCGAAAAACTTTAATACTTTTTTCCATTCAAATTGGCACCCCAAAATGGCATATAACAATGAGCTTCATACTTTGAATGCCTATTGTTCTTATATTGTATTTTGGGTATATTGCATTTTTATGGTGATGTCTAGCATTGATGTATGAGCTCAGATATGGTTATGATATGCTTTGGCACTTGGATTTTGGCTACATTTGATATACTTGGGCTTTGATTGGTTGCTTTGATTTTACATACTTATTTAATTATGATTATTAAAGCTTCATTGAACACTTGTGCTCTCGAATGTATTTATGATGCACTTGGGCTTCTTGGATGCTTTGATGTATATGTCTTATGCTTTGCTTGCTCACTTTGCATTCTAAATTTTCTTTTAGTAGGAGATGCTTATACTTAGCAAAGCTTGGTTCTTTGAGACAATGAGACTCTTGGCTTATGTACATGCTCACTTATATGCTATTGGTCTGAATGCAAATTCCTCTGCTTGTGGGCTAGTTTGTTTTTGTATGCTTTAGACATCGGCACTTACCTCTATTATCAATTTTTTAGTGATGTATACATGCATATTGATTATATACTAAGCACCATTGCTCTTTGCTTAGTCATTTATTCATTTGATTGATATCTACAGTTGCTCTTGAGATCTTCCACATGCATGATGCATATGCTTATGGGATGTATGTTTTACTAACACTTTGTTTGTAATAGTCTTTGATACTGGTGGTCTATACTCAATTCACTGCTAGTTGCATTCTTTGTATCTTAGATTGCTACTCGAATATCCCCATGGTGTGTAATGGGAGCTTGTTTTGTTGGCTATTTTCCCACAGTGTGATTGACATTTATTATTATCTTTATTTTAGCATTGTTGTAATTATAGTTTTTAACATTCTTTTGGAGAGCAAGCAGTTTGTTTGGTACTCTATTGATTGCAATTTGTGGAAAACTATACCCTCATTTGCTTCTGCCTTTGGTTTTCCCTTTTGGATTAGTTTGGGGTTGTTTTACTGGATTTACAGCAGCATGTACTCTTGTCATTTGTAGTCATTATGGTAGTCTCTTTAGCCAATATTGCTATTTACATGTTGACTTTAATGAAGTCTCTTCTCCTATAGTTAAGATGACTATCCTACACTTGGTCTTGGTCTTGGTTGCTCGATTGGATTTGGAGCTTTATCGGATGGATGTTAAGATAACTTTCTTACATGGGGACTTGCATGATGAAATTTATATGCAACAGCCTAAGGCCTTTTCAGAGAAAGGTAGGAAACACCTAGTGTGTAAATTGAAGAATAGTCTTTATTGACTTAAGCACGCACCTAGGGAGCGTTATCATAAGTTTGATGCTTTCATGAATTCACAGGGGCATTCTCACAATTATATGGATCTGTATTTATACATAAAGAAACCCCATGATGGTAGCCTTATTATTTTGGTTCTTTATGTTGATGATATGCTTATAGGTAGGAGTGCTCATGTTGAGATGCTTTAAATACTCAACTCAAGGAGTGCTTTGAGATAAAGGACATAGGATAGGCCTTACATATACTTGGTATATGCATTACATGAAATTTCCCAAAGGGACTTCTCTACTTGTCTCAAAAAGAGTATATGCACAGAGTACTTGAGTGGTTTCATATGTAGGATGGTAAGCTTATTGGTTGTCCTTTACCTTCTCATGTGAAGGACGTAATACCAATACTCCAAAGTCATATGATGAGAGGACCGAGATAGCCAAGGTTGCATATGTATCTGTAATGGGTTGTTTTATATATGCCATAATAGCCACTCGTCCTAACATAACATTTGTGATGGGAGTTGTGGCATGCTATATGGCTACATCTAACAAGTGACATTGGGATTTTGTGAAGGGTATCATGAGATACTTGAAAGAGTATCAGATATATGCATTTGCTATGGCAACCATGTTACTATAGTTGTGGAATACACAATCTTCGACTATGCAGGATATGAAGATAGTAGGAAGTCCACCTCTGGGTATCTCTTTACTTTTGCAAGAGGTGTTGTTTCTTGGATGTCCACGATGTAGAAATGCACGGCCTTATCTACTACCAAAGCAAATTTTATTGCAACCACTAAGGCTTGTAAGGAGACCCTATGGTTAGGCCATTTAGTGGTAGACCTTGATATTACTGTTATTCCTACATTGCATTTAGATTCTATAAGTGCTATTCACTTGGCCAATATTCCAATCTTCCATGTGAAGAAAAAGTACATTGAGGTTGTTAACCCCAACACGAAGAAAGCAAAAGGAAGTGGAAAAGATGCACGGCAAAGGCGGAAAAAAGGTAGCCCGACTGAAGAAAGAAAAGAAGAAAAGGCCAAAAGCACAAGGGCAACCTTAAAAGTCCAAGGCAAATACAAAAGGAGAAAGGCGCATTTTTAAATAAAAAGGCGCACCCTGAAATCTTGTAAAAGAGCGCCGGACTCTCACCCGTGCAATTTGTAAATGTAGATGGGCGGTGAAAAGGAAGCTAGGAAGATAGAAGGACAATGGAAAAAAGGGCCTAGGCTATGACCGCGGCCATGTAAAAAGGGGAAAAGGGGATGACCACCCAAAAGGGATTTAGGGTTTTGTATATAAAGTTGAAAAGTGAATGAGAAGCTCATTCTTTGGTGTGTGGCAAAAGGAGTCTTCTTCTTCCTCTCTTCTTCTCTCTTTCTTGCTTGTGTGTGCTCTTGAGAGAGGGAGTGTGAGAGTGTGAGGGAGTGAGTGTGTGTGAGAGTGAGGGATCAAGAGGGTGAAGCTCTTCACCATCTCCTCTCCTCTTCTTCTCTTCTCTTCTCTCCTCTTGCGCGCGCGGCTATGGAGGATGGAGCTTGGAGATGGAGGAGGCTTGAGGATGCTTGAGCTAGCATCTAGGATCCTGGAGCTACCGGAGTGCAAGAGGGAGGAGGGTACTTGATCGAGCATCAAGGTAAGCTCACTACACTCGTAGGATCGACGGCGCATCGGCTAGGTGAGAGATAGCCATTAGAGCTCGCTTGGAACGCTTGAAACAATAAGCGGTCCGTGGGTCTTGGCGATTGAGCGAAAGCTCCCACATTTTGGTTCCATTGCCGGGACCAATGGATTCAAGCTTGAGCACTTGCGCGCCTCATATCGAGCATCGAAGTAGAGTATTCATCCCCGAAATGGAGCTTGAGATAGGTAGAAAGTTGGGTGTTTTTTATCTTCTAAACAGGTAAGTATTTTGGGATATTCTGGTTGTTGATGATTGGAAAACATGGAGAAACTAGTTCAGTGTTTTGCTTTCGATTTATGTTGTGTTTAGGGTAGATTAACAGTAGGAAATCACACACGAAGAGGCAGAGGGTTGCTGCTATGAAACAGGGAGAAAATCGCAGAAAACAGGGGGGAAAATGGAGTAAATGCGAAGGTAACTACGTAGGAAATGCCAGGAAAGGGATCTGTAGTGTTCAGGGAAGAACCAGCAGGGTATAAATTCTGGGAGGGCAAGAGAACCCCCATTTCCAACCAACGGAGAGTGAGAGAGAGAGAGAGAGAGAGAGAGCGAGTTTGGCAACCGTCCGATCAACCAGGGCACGGAGGACATTGCATTTGGCGATCCCCAGGTAACCGATCTCCCCCTCACCACTCCAACTCCATCGCTGGTGAATTTCGTGGTCAATAGTAATAGACATCTGGAGATATTTGGGCGAATCCATGTGCGCAAGCTCATCGGACCAGCAGACTCGGATGTCCAACCCAGTGTTTGATTCCTAGAATCGGACACTCAGACAACCGTCCGATCGGACCAACCCGTCCGACTTGGACGCTTTGACTCGGACCCACCCTGTCCAATCGGACGAATTAATACACGTCACCAATCGGACCACCTGCCCGGTCCGATTCTCGGAATCAGACCCGCCCATAATCGGACCACTAGGATCGGACTCTCGGACCAGTCTGCCCGATTCTAGAAATCGGACCACCCTGTCCGATCGGACCATTCGCACGAATCGGACCACCCAAAATCGGACCACCCCAGAATCGGACCCCCCTTGTCCGATTCATTGAACACTTGCCTGTCCGATTTTTGAGAATCGGACACTCGGACCTTGAGACTGCTACTTAGCCCTGATACACCTGGTCCGATTCCCAGAATTGGACCACTGGTAAATCGGACCACTGGTAAATCAGACGTCCGATTCCCAGAGTCAAACCAAAACAAAAACCTGACCCATCCAGGGACACACTGGGGCACTCCCCAAGGACCCACCCCCGCTGAACAACAGGAAGCAGCACAAGACCCTAGAACCCGTAGAATGGCCAGGACTAGAGTAGCAAAGCCTATCAGGCCCGAAACAAGCGAGAGTGAGTGAGACGCCGGGGAATTGCTCGCAGCACTCATGTCGAATTTCCGCACTTGAAGTACACTTAGGAAAGCTGAAAGCCTGATTGAGCACAAGTGCACGAGAAACAACACACTCACGAGTGACCATAAGTTGAGCACTACATTCAAAAATTAAAGGAACTCACTCAGATAAATCGCCCAAAAAACCCACCAATAGGGGAAGACCCAAGGTGTAGGCAAACGCGCGAAGCGCAGGGTAGAATCAAGCAAGGAGCATCAACGACAAGGATCTGTCGCACGAGCGGGCGCAAGAATTCAACCATGACAGAGGGAGGCTCAGACCATCGGTTTACAGGGGAGCTCGATGTGAGCGCATTCCGAGACGCTATACAGCAGATGGTGAGCAGTTACGATGCACATGCCCGGTACGAGCACCGTGGCAGGACGGCAGATGCAATCATTGTGGACCTAGAGGAGGAGAGAAGGCTATCCCGCAAGGCATTGCAGGGCATACCCGAGTATAATAGGGACCAACAAGCCAGGAGCCTAAGGTAAAGCATGGAGCTGTATGAGGTGCAACGAGTGCTGAACTTGGCTGGCCGGAACCGGACAGACTAGGAAAGAGCACTAGAGGAAGACCTGACGCTGGGCGAGCTCCTCATGAAATGGCTGCTCGATAACACCGCGGTAGAGCAGAGTGCCACTGGGCTAGCAACATCGCTACTTGCAGGGTTGGGGGCAAACTAGGGCTCAAAGAGCCAAGCCAAAATACTTATTGTCGCCGAGCAACTCGACAAGTACCAGCCACTTGACGACCCGTACAGCTTTGTCGAGCATTTTGAGCAAGTCTGCGAAGCCAATGGCCTCAATGACCAGGCTCAATGTTTGCAAGCATTCGGACTTTGCTTAAGCGATAAGGGTAGGACGTGGTATACAAGCCTGGACGCCATAGAACGAGCCAACTTCAATAACCTCAAGGACCTTTTTGTCAAGAGGTTTGCCAAACCCGAATACTCTGACAACCTGCTAGTACGCCTGATGAATGTCAAGCAGAAGGAGAAGGAGGGCATCCGCGACTATGTGACCCACGTGAGAAGCCTCCTTAAAAGAATCCCCTTAGGCGAGAGACCGACTGACAGGGCAGTATCGACTATATTCATCAGCGGAATTCGAGATGAGGAATTGTACAAGGCAGTGGCAGGCAACTCAAGCTTGCAACGAGACGTGGTGGCTAGGGTTTTTGAGGAAGCCATCAGGGTCGATGACCAGCTGAAAGAGCGGAGCTCCAGGAGCTCAAACCTAGAAGAAACCAACCCACGGAGTTTAGAGCAAACGTCAACCTCTAGCGAGCGATCAAACCCATCATTCCAAGATAAGGGAAAGACCACCGAGATGACCACGACTTGGCCGAGGTCAAGACGGAATTGGCCAAAATACAAGACATGTTGAGGCAACCAATGCATCCGCACATCTAGTGCGTGTACTGTGGAGGAAACCACCTGCCAGCAGAGTGTCAAGACCCTGCGCTAACTGCGGTAGGTTCGGCCACGATGTCGCACACTGTAGACTACCACGAAGACTACCATACGCGCAACCCTACGGCCAACCTTATCCGGCTAACAAGCCGCAGCCATTCTTCGGACGGGGAGCCCCGCTAGCCCTACATGCACCTAACGATATGAAACCAGCTGTCCCTAGGCTGGACATAAATCCTACCGGCATTCCGAGACCGCCTGGTCCCTATGTGACCCACCCACCGAGCGACGCTCCCATACACTACGTGGAGGAGCCCAGTGACGAAGAGACCTACATATACCCTTACGTCTCGCATAACGACGAGGGCAACGTGGTCCTCATGGATTATCGACCCGTGCCGGTGATGGCATTAGGACGAGGAAGGGGTAGAGGCCTAGGAGGGTAGCCACAGGATCCGGTCACTTGTTGGACGTGTGGACATCCCGGTCATGTCTCATCGCGCTGCCCCAAAAGAGAGCAGCAAAACAGGGACAAAGCTGACCAAAGGTGCGCAGAGTGCGGAATCACCCATCTTTTCATAGACTGCCCAAAACAGAAGTCGCCCTCCAGTTCAGCTAATTTGCCATCCGTCCCATTAGGGTTGTTTGGTGTTGAAAACCCCGATGGGGAGGCCACACCTATTCCCTTGTGAGTTATGACCCGAGCACAAACGAAGCAGGCCGGCATCTCTCTGCCAGGACCTAGCAATCTTGACGCAACCTCAGTAGGAAAGAAAAACCGTAGGCGAAAAAAGAAGAGACCGGAGGCTAAGGTCGCACTAAAAACCGACAGTATTACGACCTTACCTCAGGGGAAGAAAGTCTTAGACGCGGAGGCAGAGACTTTAGCCCCTAAAATAGCCCAAAAGGGAAGCAGTAAGGTAGGGAAATACCCACACCCCAAGCGGCAATTAGAGGCCATAGAAAAGGTGAAGGAATGGGTGAGGGAGGCTCAACAACACCTCAAGGATGTTGAACCCATCACGGAGGACGAGATCGATGATCTCTCCAGCATAAGCACGCCAATATCACCACCTCAACCTAAGTCGGCCGAGGCTACAATGCCATAAGCAGTGCCATTGAGGCCAAGCCTAGATGCAACAGAGCCGCAGATTAGCTGCGGCCATTGGCCCGGACAGTCTAGGCTAAAGGAAGGATGAGTGTTTAGCAATCTCCTGACCACGCTTGTGACCACCCCTATAACGTTTGGCCTGGGAGATCTGCTTAAGCAGCACCCTACCCTATGGCAAGACCTCAAGCAGTGGGTCGAGGGACTGCAAGAGCAGGGCCCGGCAGATCCTCAAGACCAAGATGCGAAAACACAATTGCCAAGTTTGACGCTACACTCCGGGCCTAAATCCTTGCACGTCAACGCCTTCTGGGAGGGCTCGGAGATGCACACAGTCCTGCTGGTCCTAGCCCTGGGGGATGCAACGAGGAAGGGAATTGTAGACACAGGAGCTGGGGTTAGTGTGCTTAGCCACGCAATGCTGCAGACATGGGGAAACCCGCATGTCGAAGATGCTCGGTTTAATGTCACGCTAGCAAACAGTATGCGAGTGAAGCCATTCGGGGTCTTGAAGAATTGGCCAGTAAAGATTGCAGGAGTCCAGTTCTCTGTCGACTTTATAGTCATGAAGGGAGTGGACTATGATATCCTATTGGGTCGACCCTGGATGCCCAATGCTAGAGTTATCGAAGATTGGGGTAACAGCCTGATCTTCCTTGGCAACCGAACTGACACCGTGAGAATAGAGATGGACACTTGGAAGACCTCGCCAGTCGACCTAGACGCCATCTCTACTATGCTCAAAGGAAACACTCAGGACAAGGAACCCTATGGGTCCTTAACTAAGTATATCCCATGCCCAGAGGACGAGCGGGATTGGATGCACGTTCTTGCTACACTTGACCTGCCATTCTCAGACCATGAGGTGTACGAGCAGGCTGTCAAAACAATTGGCAAGCCAAAAGAAACACTCCCTACACCTGTCTACATGATGGCAGCAAGCCTCCATGAAGGGCTTAAGCATGTCATCTTCCAAGTGCCTACCAACAAGAGGGAACTCCAGGGAATACTGGAGCACTTAATAGACCGACTGGCAGGCAACACAGCCGCCAACCTCAAGCCACTCCACGACCTCTTGGAAGAGTCCGAGTGGAAGTGGACCAAGGTACATGAACTGAACCTCAGGTATAACTGGGCTTTGGTTCCCGACCAACAAGACGTGGCAGAACAAGCCTTGGGAGACGATGAGCAGTCGAGCGATAAAAATTCCTGTGATGAATATGAAGATTGCCAATCCTTCGATGATGAAAGTGAGGGTGAGGTGGATACCATAGAATACGACACAGAAGGGCGAGAAATTGAGCAGATACGGGCAGATGCTAAGTCGCAGAAGAGACAGGCCCTTAGAGTGGACCAAGGAGTAATGTGTACGAAGTGTGATCGTGCTTGGTTGGAACCGATAGGAGTAGTAGACCTTGAGCAAGCCGGCCTAGCCCAACCAGGAACAGCAGCACTGCTTAGAACCGAATCGCCATCTGAACTGCGGCCACCAGGGGAGACCACCTCCTCTAGTGAAAATGGGGGGTTTAACTCTGAATCGGAAGTTACTTCGGATAGTGACCCAGAAATCCCTAGGCCACCCACGACCAAACGCACCAAGGGGGGCTTACCGGTCCACCTGAGGCATAGACGGTTGCGGCAGGATGAGGCAAAGCAGCCCAAGGATGCGCGATCAGAGGAACAAAGGAAGCGGCAAGACCTCCCTAAACGCTTCTCTAAGTTCAAAAAAGGGGACAGGGTAGTGGTTCTGCTAAGTGCCACGCTCCAAGGGCAAACCAGCGAACCAATCGAAGGGCCAGCCAAGGTCAAGGAGGTAAACCTAGCCCTGGAAGCGGAAGTACCCTGACCAGTGTTCATTGCCGAGGACTTGACTACTGAAGAAGAGTCCAGTCTTGTCACTCTTTTGCGGGAGTACATGGACGTATTTGCTTGGTCCTTAGATGAGCTACGAGGGGTAGATCTGAGTGTTGTGACTCACAACATATCCAGGACGTCGGATGCAACGCCGGTCAAGCAGCGACCGTACCCCATGAATCCAAAGAACGCTCATGCTGTCAAGGAGGAAATCGACAAGCTGATGAGAGCTGGATTCATTTACGGAATTGAGCACACAGACTGGGTGTCACCCATAGTCATTGTGATGAAGAAAAACGGCAAGATTTGAGTGTGTGTCAATTACAAGAAGGTGAACGCTGCTACAAAGAGAGACAACTACCCCTTGCCGTACACCGAGCACATGCTTGAGAGAGTGGCAAGTAAGGAAGCCTATAGTTTCCTGGATGGCTTCTCGGGGTACAATCAGGTGCAAGTGCATCCTGCAAACAGGCACGAGACCGCCTTTGCCACTGAGTGGGGCGTCTTTGCGTACGTAGTCATGCCCTTCGGGTTAACCAATGCCCCCGCCACCTTTCAACGCCTCATGTGCACCATATTCAAGGACATGCTTCACAAGGAGTTAGAGGTCTTTGTCGATGATCTGTGTGTCCATTCGACCTGGATTGAACATCTAGACAAACTCCGCGCGGTCTTTGAACGGTGTCGCTTATACCGTCTCTCCCTGAACCCCTTGAAATGTCAGTTTTGGGTGAAGCACGGATGCATCTTGGGACACGTGGTGTGAAAGAACGGCATTGCCATGGACTTCTCGAAGGTCAAAGTTATCGTTGACCTTCCACCCCCAGGTAGTTACAGGGGAGTTCAATGCTTCTTAGGTCACGCAGGATACTATCGGCGGTTTGTACTGAACTACGCACTGATCGCTAGGCCATTGTACAAGCTGCTAATTGTCTTCGAGTGGACCGAAGCATGCCAACGGGCGTACGAAGAATTGAAAAAGGCTCTAACAATGGCACCTATTCTGCGAGCCCCCAGACTGGACCATTACTTTCCACGTACACATTGACGCCTCTAAGTTTGCCGTGGGGGTAGTGTTGTGCCAACCTGGTGAGCATAATCTAGATTACCCAGTGAGTTTTGCTAGCAGGCAACTCACTGAGACGGAGATGAATTATTTGACAACGGAAAGGGAGGGATTAGCCATGGTGTTTGCCGTGAAGAAGTTTCGGCATTACCTGCTGGCCACCCCCTTCACCTTCTTCGTAGACCATCAAGCCCTACTCTATTTAGTGAACAAACCTTGTGTTACAGGACGTATAGCTCGATGGCTTCTCCTGCTCCTAGAGTTCGATTTCTCCGTGGTGGTGCGGAAGGGAAAACAACATTACATGGCTGATCATTTGTCCCGTATACCCACAGGAGAAGCCGCTGGACAAGGCATCATGGAGAGTTACCGAACAGCCACTTATTCCATCTCTCCAGCGAAGGAGACCTATTCAGGGCTGATCTAACACCGTACTGGGCAGACGACATAGTCCAAGTGCTCGAGCATGGGCTGCCCGAACGACCAATAGAACGGGCACGGCTTAGGCGCTTGATCCTGAAAATCCAGCCCTACCAGCTGATTGCAGGCCATCTCTATAGGCTGGGGCAAGACGGATTGCTACGTAGGTGCGTATGTGAGTATGAGATGCACGATGTGCTCTCAGAGGCGCACAACGGTATTGCAGGAGGACACTTTAGCGGAGACACGACAGCACGGAAGGTGCTGCAGTCCCAGCTATGGTGGCCCACACTTTTCCACGATGCGACACAATTCGTCAAGCATTGTGATGAGTGCCAACGGACAAAAGTCCCGATTTGTAAAGATCAGATGGAGTTAACCCCTGTTATTGCTCGCCAACCCTTCGAAAAATGGGGGATTGACTTCATAGGACCCATCAGCCCCGCGGCGCAATACTCACAAGCTAGGTACATCGTGGTGGCCACGGATTACCTCACCAAATGGGCGGAGGTGAGAGCCACGCGGAGAAACGATGCTAGGACGACTGCCAAGTTCTTATGGGAGCAAGTAATCTCGTGTTTTGGTTGCCTCATCGAACTGGTTAGCGACCAGGGAATGCACTTCATCGACGAAGTGATAGCCCATCTCCTATCCACCTTTCTCATCATCCATCGCAAATCCTCACCATACTACCCTCAGGCTAATGGCCAGGCGGAATCAACCAACAAAATTCTCATCAGTGTCCTGACTAAAGTAGTCTCAGCCTCACGAAGCGACTGGGATAACAAGTTGATGGCAGCCTTGTGGGCCTACCGAACAGCTTATAAAACGGCCGTCGGTCAAACACCTTTTAGGCTAACCTATGGGACTGAGCCATTCTCCCATTAGAGTTCTTCGTCCTTAGCCTGAGGATAGTGCTCCAAGAACGATGGGAAGGGAAGGAAGCATGAACACAATGCTTGGTTGAGCTAGAACGCCTGTCAGAGGTTCATCTTCTAGCCACCCACGCACTTATCTGCGAGAAAGCCTGACGCAAAAGATGGTTTGACAAACATGTCAAGCAACGGGAGTTTGAGCAGGGTGACCTAGTGCTCCTCTACTCAGTTAAAGGACATAAGCAAAAGATGAAATTCAGAGGTCTCGGACCCTTCAAGGTCCTGGCAATCAGCCGAACTGGTAATGTCGAGTTGGAAACACTAGATGGTGAAGGGATGGGCTTCTTCAATGGCGGCCGGGTCAAGAAGTACTACCTGCCCACTCATCCCTTGCATGAGCCACCAATGGTAGAACCACCATCAAAATACGAGTAGCCACAATTACGGAAATCTGCGAGAATGAGGAGGAGCCTGTAGAACCCGCCTACCTCCGTGTCACGGTCACTGCCAAGCAGACGTGCTCCTTCGACGCCCTGATTGATGAGGGGGCGGATTTTAACGTTTTAACACACAAGCATTGGATCCATCTTGGCACGCCAATACTTCATCCCACAACAGCCAAATTAAGCCCATACGGGGCTCAATCCTACCCGATTCTCGGCACATGCCGAGTCGCCGTTTCTATCGAGTCTGAAACTATCCCCATGCTGTTTTACGTGTTGCCAAGTACCATGGATGCAAGCACAGAGTCATTGCTCGGGCAAACCTTTAAAAAGCAGACCCACTGCAATGTTGATTATGAGTCGCAACCACTTGTCACGACTTTCAGCAAGGGCCTCGTAACCCTATCACCGCTCACAGGGCCACTGATAGAAACAGCCGTAGCTAGGACTAAGGAGGGGGGCCATGCATATCTACCGCACCCAGATCCCCATAAACCGCAGCCCGCAGAACCCAAAGCAAAACCTCAACAGCCTCACTTGCAATGGGTACCTAAGCAGCCTCGAGAACCGCCTAGAACTAGACGTGCATGTCTGCAGAAGACCTACAAATCTAAACCTCGGAAACCAAGATGCCATCATCGCAAGTGCCGCGTGATCAAACAAATTTGGGTCCCTAAAATCCTCCTGCGTGCACAAGGCTACTATGAGGGGAATGCCTCGCTGTGGATCCCTAAAATCCCAACTGTCAAACGCACTAGTTCTACGTCGACCTCAAGACTAATCAGTCCTTGTCCCCCCATGCCTCAAGACCATGAATCCCAGGGCTCACCCCACTCATCCGACCCCTCTACGTGTCAACCCAAGAGTGCCGCACATGCCTATCGACCCAAACAACGGCCATCACCACAAGTGGCATCATCCAACCAACTCAACCCGCCACTCCGCAGCCTAGCTGACTGTAGCAGCATAGCCCCTGAGATCAAACCCGACCCATCCATCTTGCCAACACCCAGGTTGCTGACTCAAACGGACCCCCAGCTGCAACTCTGTACTGTCAGAACCTCCAGCTCCAGCAAACCTCAACCACCCGCCGGCCTTAAGCCCTCCTATGAACGAAAGTCATTTCTAACGCTGGCCGCTAACCTTGCAAAGGACACTGGAGCTGATGTGGTGGACTGTATCAAACAGCTCGATGCCACCTTTGTTGCATTGGCCCTCAGCTATGATCTCCTGGACTTGGGACTATTAGCAGAACCCTTTGCAACAGACGTGAACAATATGCCTTGCTCTTGGGAGACTTTTGAATTCGCCTTTGCACAGGCTTCTTGCTCTACCGCCGAGTTGCTCGCTAGCGAGGTCTCCAAAGAGCAAGCCATTAAGCAACGCCTCATCACATCATTTGACCCACGGACAACGTCTGCCATCATTGACCAAGAGAGCGCAAGGTTATCCCACCTGGCGGATATGGGATCACCCTTCTTGAAGCAGTGGTACTCTCTTAGGTTGAAATGGGAAGTCGACGGATGCCGCATAATGACCAACGCTGAATAATGCCGAGCCATCAAAATGGCCGAGTATGATCCCACCTACGTCGCGCCTACCTCGTATAGAGTGTTAACCACTCTTCGGGGTCGGTCCATGGACAATCATATCTCAGGGCACCCCTATCTCGACCGCCTCTTAACAAAGGAAGAGCTCCACATCACAAGTCGGGTCGACTCCGATGATTTGCTCACAGATGTCCTCACGTACATCACACATGTAGGCATTCGAGCCTGTGACCTAGACTGCGCTGCACACCTGGAATATAACCCCAACTTCTATGTTTGGCTCCTACACAAATAAGCATGAACTTGGCCCCACAACCTCCAATCCTGGGACAGATTCTTCTTTTCCAAAAGGGGGAAGGGGCAGTAAGGGGATAAACGAAGTTAAATCTAAAAAGTAAACCAAGTGTGAAAGGCTCAAAATTGTAAGGGGATAAACGAAGTTAAATCTAAAAAGTAAACCAAGTGTGAAAGGCTCAAAATTGAAATGCCATATAAAAGGAGGTGATAGAAGTCTGAAAGGAAAAGTTAGGGCTATGGGCAATAAAATCTGCTATGCTTTTGGTCGTCCAGCAAATTAGTTGCCAAAAAAATACTAAAAAGGGAATTGGCTAAATGTACAGGTGGCGACCATGGCAAGCCAAGACAAAGCAGGCAAGCTCCCCTTCTCGGAGAAAGAACAAGTGAAGTACGGCCTCACGGTGGAAACAAGAGCGTTCAACCAGCTGAAGTTCCGCCACATATTCAACCTGGAAGATGTAGTCATCGAAGAACCGGCGGTACGTCAAAATATACAGCAATGCCACCTACAGAGGTACCTGGACGCAGTGGGCCAGAGGATAAACTACACCCTGTGCGCGGAATTCTTGCGTACCTTCAACAGAAACAGGGGCACCGTCACAGTGCGGGACAGGGAAGCTATCAGACAGGTGCAGGTCACGAGCTAACCCCCGAGCTGGTGGAAAGGGCACTAGGGCTGCCAAACAAGGTGGAAAGGAAACCAAAAAGAGACGTCTATGCCATGTTGGGGATGGATAAAGTTAAGGTTCACACCAATGACGGAATTAGCCTGGCGGACATCCCCAACCAAGAGATTCAGCTGCAGGCAAAGATGATGCATGCCATGTTCTCAAGCCAGCGGTACAACAACATTATGTCCAGAATCAATGTACCTCTGCTCGAAAGCATCGCAACGTAATCGCTGGTGGACGAGGTGAACCTCAATGGGTTCGTAAGAAAGACAATTGAGGCTTCGGCGAAGGCCCTGGCGATAGGAGGAAGAGCCATGGCAAGAGAATCCCCTTCACCCCGATCGACCCACAAAGCCTCATCCTCTAAGGCCTACACCATAGGGTTTGGAGGTGTCCTTACCGCAATCATTCAAGAAGCGATAGGGCAGGGACAAGCAGGAGAAGACAAACAGGGAGGTGACGAGAAAAGTGGCGAATCACCGTCATAGTCCCAGCCTCACGCGGAAGAGTAGTCTGATGAAACCGAAACAGACACCGACGAGGAGGGAGAACCCCAGGCTACACCAAAAAGGAAGGCGGAACAATGAACTAAGGCCCTACATGGAAAAAGAGAGGAGGAGCGAAAGAAGAAAGAGAAGGAAGAGCTCGAATGGGCCCAAAGGGAGTCGGTAAGGGATAAGGAGGAAATAAAAAAAAGGGCCGAGGAGGAGCTGAGAAGAAAGGAAGAGGAAGATTTGGAGCTGGCAACCCGTCGCTCCATCGAGGAACAGCAAAGAAGAGATGTGGAAGGAGCAGGGGGTTCGCACCAACCTGAGGCACCCGGTCCCAATACTGGTGTGTCGAAAATTGTGCACCTGCCCCCTGCAAAAGGAAAAGGAAAGGACCTAATCAGGCCAGCTTTCCCTCTCCTCATGCCACCCATGCAAGCCACCCCTATCATGGTGACACCCCCTGCCACCGCCACCCGGGGGCACACCCAAAAGTCGACGAGAGCAACGTGGTCACCTGGCTGCAGTTTCTGGTGGAAAGGGAGCTGGCAAGGGAAGCGGCCGTGGCCACCCCAGCTTCAGGAGCCAAAAGGGCAGCCACAGCCGAACTGGAGCCAAGGTCGGAATTGAAAAGACAAAAATTAGAAGATGTTGCCACCACTACAACCATGCCCCACCCCCCACCTCTAGCAGGCCACTACGACGAGTACATGAAGGAGATGCTCGCACAGTTGCAAAGAGCCAGACAGGAAAGGAGGATAGCCATGGAGGAGCTGGCAGCGGAATGAGAATCACAAGCCGCCCTCTAGCTGGACAGAGTGAAGCAGATAACAGAATATCAAAGGAAAATCGTTGTGCTCAGGGAGGAAGCCAGCACTAAGAAGGCAGAAGAACTAAGAGCCCTGAAGGAACGCGGCGCTGCCTGGGAGGGAAGAAGGAAAATCTTGATGGAGCGTCTCAACGGGGAGAGGGAAACGAATGCCCACCTTCGGCGCAAGAATGATCAGTTATCTGCAGCCAACCTAGAAGCGCAAAGCCAGCTTAACAAAATCAGACAGGAGGTTGCAGAGCTGGATCAATTAAGGGCAGAACAGGTGCGAAGGATGCAGGTGAAGCTAGACCGGCTCAATGCGCAAATCGCAGAGGAACGCCATGAGCAGTCCTGCCTGCACCGTGAGCTCGAGGCCCAGCAGCAACAACTCATGGCAATGACCCTCCATCAGGGGGAGAGCCTGGGAGATATGGAAAGAAGGGCAAAAGAATGGTCGGATCATAACGAGCATAGAGTACGGGACTTAGCACGCCGGCTAGCCAAGGCCGAAGGAGACAGGGTGCTAGCTGAGAATCAGGCAGAAGCAGCCCAACTCTCCATGATAGCCCAGCAGCACACCTTTCTCAATACGCTACTCCACGCCACCAGACCAGAAGGAGATGAAGCCAATGATCAGCTGCAAAGGAAACTAACCATTGCCGAGAAGAGCAGAGAAGATATCTTGCACAGGTAGGCCTGACGGCGCAGGAGATAGATGACCTCGGTTTCACAGAGGAAAAAACACAAGAAGACGAGCAAGCAGAAGGGGGTGAACTAGAGCTCGATCTGGGACCTCAGAAGGAGGAATATGTCCCACCATCCCCTCAACCACAACAAGCCGAAGTACAGCCCCCTGATACATCTGCCGAGAGAAGAGCGGCCCAAAGCAACCGTAGGAAAGAGATGGTGGAGAAGGCAAGAAGAAAGCTAAATGCCAGACCTGTCCCGAGACAGCCTGTCCCTCTTCTACTGCGCACCCAAGACTCCCCTGCCGAATTCCGTGCCGAATTGATTATCTGGGAACAGCAGGAGTATAACCGCGACCCCTTTGACTTGCGCTTTGAGTTTCCCGCTGCCTTGAATAGGGTGCTGCCCATTCAACTGGTGGAGGATGTCATTACCATGGGGGCAAGGCTCAAAGCCAAATGGTTAGCGGAGCGTGAGGCTCACCCAACTGCTTGGGGAGCCGAGGACCGCGAGTTTTGGCAAGATAAAGTCCTCCAGGTGCCTAGATCAGTGGAAGGCTATAATTGCCAACCCACCTGGAGAAGACGCATTTTTGACGTCAACCTGGAAGCGTGGATGGCATTTTGCAACACCCTCCCTTCAGAAAGAAATGACCCACCTTTCATGCCGTATCCTCGAAGGATAGGAGTGGACTTCAATCCGTCCATCCACGGCAGGTTCGATTTCCCCATCATCTATAATACCAATAGCACCTCCCATAGAAACGCCCTCCTCTTCACCCTCCCCGACTTGTATAGCTCTATAGATAAATTTCTTAGCGAATTCACCTCTTGCCCCGACCCCGCATTCATCACCACTTGTAATTATCTTAGGTTAATTAGGATCCTAGTCCACCAAGAGCCCGCACCCCAAGAACGCCACCTCCCACCCCTCTATTTTGACCCCAACGCCATAGACAGCAACACCATGACTCGCCTCATGATGCGTGCTTCTCTTTTGCCATCTTTCTGTGGTGCACTACTCGAAGACATGAACGACAAAAAATTCACCCAGTGCAACCACCCCTTTCTTTCTACCACCACCCTCAAAACCCGCCTCCACATCAAAGGCTACTTGTTGAGTCGAAAATTCCTTAACAAGGCCCCCCGCCCTCCACCAACCCCTACCCACTATTCAGATGACGAGGAGTAAACTCCTGTCATGCCCTTGTACCGTTGCCTCCATGTATACGCCTCCTCATGCTTTTTAAATTTTTTTTTTTTTAAAAGAAAGAAAGAAAGAAAGAAAAAGCACACATGATCACAGCACCGCACCTAGGGGTCCTCAAATTAGATATGTCTAGCGACCTTGGTCGGCTGGCTCCATCCCTAATCCCTAGCCCTTTCATACATCCCCCATAATTGTCGAGGGCACATTAAGGGCAGGACATACCTAGGGAGCTCGCCTCGCCCATGATATTCTTTTGCACTCATCTCAATGCCATTACAACCCACCGTGGTAAGCAAGGCTTGAAAGACAATGGAACAACCATAATGACGTCTCCAGCAATCTTCAAGTGTACTCCCCGTCTTCATTGACCCATTTTTCCATCAACTTCGCCCCTTGGATCACCGACCCCTCGCTATACAAGGAACCAGGCCGACAGTCTTCTAACTAAGTAATATCTAAGTATGCACAAGCACTCACATAATGCCTGCACTGAAGTATATTCATAGTTTGGGTCCTCAAGTGCAGGACAATACTCTCAGCTTGCTTAGAGTTCGACCTGTCTCCCAAACTAATCAAATATGTCTTGTGCACAATAGAGAAGACTAGCACTACCCTTAGGGAGAGACCACCTGAGAGGTTTTCAATTGCAAGTGTTGAAGACCACAACGGAAGTGTCATTCGTTCTTCATCGACACCCAACTCTGACTGCTTACCCCTCACCATCCGACAAGCCTGGAAAGAATAGTCCTGTGCAGAATCCCCAACAAACCAACACGTGTGCCGGCCAGCAAACCCCACGAAAACCACAGGCGTCCTTGTCACCCACGTCTTCGATGCATGCTACCACCTGCTACCTACGACAATGAGTGCCATGGGACTGGCACTCGTCTAGGAGGGGGGTAATGTTAACCCCAACATGAAGAAAGCAAAAGGAAGTGGAAAAGACGCAGGGCAAAGGCAGAAAAAAGGTAGCTCGACTGAAGAAAGAAAAGAAGAAAAGGCCAAAAGCGCAAGGGCAACCTTAAAAGTCCAAGGCAAATACAAAAGGGGAAAGGCGCATTTTTAAATAAAAAGGCGCACCCTGAAATCTTGTAAAAGAGCGCCGGACTCTCACCCGTGCAATTTGTAAATGTAGATGGGCAGTGAAAAGGAAGCTAGGAAGATAGAAGGACAATGGAAAAAGGGGCCTAGGCTATGGCCGGCCATGTAAAAAGGGGAAAAGGGGATGACCGCCCAAAAGGGATTTAGGGTTTTGTATATAAAGTTGAAAAGTGAATGAGAAGCTCATTCTTTGGTATGTGGCAAAATGAGTCTTCTTCTTCCTCTCTTCTTCTCTCTTTCTTGCTTGTGTGTGCTCTTGAGAGAGGGAGTGTGAGAGTGTGAGGGAGTGAGTGTGTGTGAGAGTGAGTGGCAAAAGGAGTCTTCTTCTTCCTCTCTTCTTCTCTCTTTCTTGCTTGTGTGTGCTCTTCACCATCTCCTCTCCTCTTCTTCTCTTCTCTTCTCTTCTCTCCTCTTGCGCGCGCGGCTATGGAGGATGGAGCTTGGAGATGGAGGAGGCTTGAGGATGCTTGAGCTAGCATCTAGGATCGTGGAGCTACTGGAGTGCAAGAGGGAGGAGGATACTCGATCGAGCATCAAGGTAAGCTCACTACACTCGTAGGATCGACGGCGCATCGGCTAGGTGAGAGATAGCCATTAGAGCTTGCTTGGAACGCTTGAAACAATAAGCGGTCCGTGGGTCTTGGCGGTTGAGCGAAAGCTCCCACAGAGGTGCACTATTACTTCATCAGGGAGGTGGTAGAAGACAAGTCCATTCAGTTGATTGACAAGAATCCTACAGATCTACTCACTAAAAGTCTCTCAATGAAATGCTTCACCTTTCTTAGGAGGTATGGCCATAGGATGAGATCACGTCTTTCCTCATCCTGTTATTCCTACATTGCATTCAAATTCTACAAGTGTTATTCAGTTGGCCAAGATTCCAATTTTCCATGCAAAGACAAAGCACATTGAAGTGTACTATTACTTCGTCAAGGAGGTGGTAGAAGACAAGTCCATTGAGTCACTTGACGAGAATCCTACAAATCTACTCATTAAAAGTCTCTCTGAGAAATTTTTCGCCTTCTTTAGGAGGTTGATGGCCATAGGATGAGATGATGTCTTTCCTCGTCCTGTTGTACTCTATGTACATGTTACACTTTTCTCTTTTTCATTTATTCCTCACTAAGGCACATTCGCTTTTAAGTGGGGGGTTGTTGGTGTTCAAGATTCGAAGAGGGAGAGAGAGAGAGACAAAGACATGGAGTTGTAACAAAGAGTAGTGAACTCTCTTGTTCTCTTCTTCTCATTCTTCCATAAGCTTACTAAAGTTTAATCACACATAACTAATAAACACACTAGGTCACTAATTGACTATACTACTAGCTATAGTTGAGTATGACTGACTCAGTTATTACAGTGAGGGGCTGAGATTGTCTTTGAAGAACTAAGCTTCTTATCTAATGTGGATATGATGAATACAGTTGTTATCGAGTTCAAGCTTGATAATAGCTTATGTTTTGTCATTATTTTTCTCCCATGTTATTGAGAGTGCAGCTTCCCTTGGCTTCTTCTCTTGGCCACTTGTGATTGATCATAAGCCCTTCTTCATCAAGATGAGTTCGATTCGTGCATGCCAAGTGTGGAACCTGACACCTTTGACTCAACATGAAGGTGAATCTTTGACCAATTTGATTGTGGGAGACAGCAACAAATGATTGATTTTAGATTAGAAAGAGGGATGAGATTGATTTTGTCAAAGGACATAAGAGCATTAGTGTCAATCAACACTATTTGAGTATCAAGAGATACTATGCTTAAAGCTTGATGTTGATTTTTTATGCTTGATCTTTGAGTTGAATCCCCTCCTTGCTAATAGCTTGTAGAACTGAGTATTGTGGCAAATCTAAGTATCAAGGTCATGATTGAGCTTAGAGAAGTGAGTGATGGCTATGGCTAATCAGGGTTTTGATAGGGACCCAACTAGTTTTTTTTCCGCAGCAACTTGATGCAGCAATCGTTAGATGAGATCTTTGGTGGAGAGGTAACTTAAGTGGCAAGATTTGAATGCCCTATAGTAATTACTTAGGTGGAGAGGTAACTTAGGTGGCAAGATTTGAATGCCCTATAGTAATGAGTGACATCATGTTGCATGCTATCTAAACAAACATACAACCAAGGCAGGGATGCAAAATAGGTAGTGAGCTAGAAATCGAGCAATGACAGCATGGGAAAGAACCAATGTTGTGATTCGCGGCGATAGGCTATTGTTCTTGAAGTCAATGAAGATTTATCCAAAAGAGAGCTCGTGGAGAACTTTCCTAGATTGAGAGATTTAGGTCCTCCAACTGAGGTGGGTGGCTATGGAGGTAGGTGAGAAAATCAAGAAAAAGAGAGGGAAGCCAAAAATTCAAACTACAACAAATCCATTGACCTAACTAATGTAACAAATGAAGGATTAGAACTACCATGGCTTTGATGCCATGTAAAAATATTGAGGATGCATGCTAGGGTGGATCACTAAATGAGAGAACAAAGACAATCATAATGGACCATGAGTAATGACAAAAGAGAACAACTAATATTACTGAAGCATAATACAAGTACAACTGAATGAGAGTGATGGGTTGAAATGAGTGTGGGGATGAGTGCCTTTTATAGGCTTACAATATGTGGTATTGGTAGGTGGCATAGAGTGGAAAGGGATGATGATATTCTAGCTATCGTGGTTTTAATCAAACATGCATAAAGTGACCTCTCTAATCTAAGTCTTATTTACAATGTGATCCTTTGTCTTGTTGTTCCACACAAAAGAGGCTATAAAGTAGGTGTGATTGCACATTTCTCAACATGTCAACAACCCCTGGAGCTGATGTGTACCCCCTCCCACTCCTTGTAAACCAACACCCGGAACCAAGGCATGGTTTCCCACAACAACATGGAAGACGATTAAGAGAATCTAAGTATCCCACCATTGGTGGTCGAAGAGAGGAAGAAGAGCCAAGGTCAAGAATGGAGAGAAGATCAATAAGAGAAAGTAGCTAGGTTAGAGAGGTAGTTGGAGGGTAGTCATGATTGTTAGATTCAAAATTGAAAAAGCATACATATGAAGGAAGAATAGGAGGAAAGGAGAAAAAAATTTGAAGAAGAGCAAGGGTACAAGGAGTGAATGAAACAACAATAGGAGGAGGAGATATGCAAAGTACAAGAGGAGATATATAGATTGGAAAATAGATTAGCTATGGAGGAAGCCTCTAGGAGGTCTCAAGGGATGTAGAAGGACAAAGAGAAGGAATCTGAAGTAGGAGACAAAAAGAAGGACAAGAGACAAGGCAACAAGGATGGAAAGGAGAGCAGAGTTCAAAATATGACTATGGAAAGTTCACGATACCCAACCCACCAAGTACAAGGGAGAGAGAGATGGATTGATTTTGAAGAAGTGGATCATAGAGGTAGATAGATACTTGAAGTATAGTAGGATCACTAAAGAGAGAAAGTGAGAAGTGGTAGCCATCTATCTTGAAGAGGATGTTGCTAGTTGCTACTTGTTGGAGCAAGAACAAGGCTACAACATCTTCTCATGGGAGGAACTACATGAAGATCTTAAGGATTACTTCATCTTGAAGATGGAAATTTCGAAGGTCAAGAACAAGTGGAGAAACCTCAGGCTAGGACAAGGGAAGATGAGACAATATGTTAACAAGTATAGATAATTGATGTTGCAACTTCCAACTATTTTCCTTTGGCAATATTATGTAAGAATGTTCTAACATCAACAACTGTCCATATGTCATTACTATTTTCCTTTGGCAAAATTTCGTAAGAATGTTCTAACATCAACAACTGTCTATATGTCATCACTATTTTCATTTGGCAAAATTATGTGGCAGTCGATGGAGAAATCATTCAGAGATTTCCTTTGGACCAGAGATGGCAAGAAGTTATACTTCTAAATTGGCTGGGAAATCATCACTACATATAGAGAAAAATGAGGTGTGGGACTTGAATCAGTATCTAATAAAGCTAACAAGATATCATTTTGCATCATGTGTAGGATTATTGATCAACAACCATTGTCCTAGATCTTGCAAGCATGGATAATGGAGTCTATTGGAGCACTAATACATGATCTACTGGTAGAACATCATATGCAACTACTAGTGGGCAATCAAGCTTCCAATCAGACTTGGCACAAGCCTTGGTCAAGAGCTAACAATAGGTTATTGCTCAATCTAGCTGGCCTTCTTCTACCAATAGGAAAGAGGACACATCTCTCAACTTTAATATTTGGATGAATCCATTTGCATTTGAACCACTTGTGGCTCTAGTTGTAAGCAATTACATCATGGCCAAGAAGCTACATATGAAGAGTCTAAGAAAATGAAAATAAATGTAGAACCAAGAGTAAGTTTGATGGATTTCAATACAAGAAGTTAGTAGCTAGTTTAATTTGGCGCAAAATGTTTGGGGTAAAGGTGCCTCCGCCTAGCCGCCCGTGTATTACTACACTGACAGTCACTGCCACTACACAGTGCAGGTGGTGGGCGCTCGTCACTGTCACTTTATAATAAAGGAAGGCCCAGTCACACATTGTGACTGTTGGAGTTCCCATTTCTTGTCTCTCTTTTTCTTGCTCTTGCTCTCCCGCCATAGTTCTAGAGTGCAAGCTTCGATCCTTCTCACCTTTCAACTAGTATCAGAGCACGGCTTCCGACTCTTGAGCTTGGCTTGTGGCATTCTCAGCTTCCCATCGACTCCCCACTCGCATTGGGTCTCCTTCCCGGCAGCCATAGCTCATTCTCTTGAGCTCCCATCACTCCTCGACTTCCCGAGCTTCTTCCAGGCCTATTGAGACACCATCAGGGCATTGACATTGAGGTTGTGGGCAGCCATAGCTCACACCTCTTGGAGCTTCTTTCACCTGGATCTTGCTTCCAGCCTATCAAGGCTTGCTGAGGCTTGGTGTAGGCCTTCTTTGGCCCCCATTTTTGCCCCCTTTGGGCCTCATTGTTGACACGTGGGACAGCATACCCCACAGGTAGCTCACGTTTTTTTTTGCGCGTGTTTCAAAATTTGGCCCAAAAATTACTTTTTTTGTCATATCTCAAAAATTCGGAACCCAATTCAAGCAAGGTAAGAGTCTAAGTTGGGGTTTTGGCATGCTCGGATGCGATGGTGATGTCGGATTTGCCAAATTTTGATGACATAATATTTTTCAATAGATTTCAAGTCTGAGACAGCATGTATTTGTATGCCTATGGCTTATGTGATGCTTCTACTGATGTCTATTGATACCGGATCACTTGTGGATGTTATGACTCTTATGTGAGATGCATTTGGAGCTAATTTAGCTCAGCCATTGACTATTTTGAACAATCCCAGATCTATCCAAAACAGGGCAGCCACCTGTTACTTCAATTTTATGCTTACAGATCTTGGCATTTGATGCCCGATTATGCCCAGTTGGTGCCTATACATACGGGAATGTATGCATATGGTTTGCCTATGGATTTGAGATCGGATTAAGCATTGATTTGCTCAGTTTACATAGGTTATATACTACTGGAAACTTCAGGGATGAAGCCATTTATGCTACATTTGGGTTATGCATATTGGTTACGGGGTGCTCCCGACTACTCGATATGATGTCATGATGTATTTGGGCTATGCCACATGTCTTGTTTATGCTCCGGAATGCTTTTGAGCTGAGATTAGAGCTTGATTTGGGTTTGGCTATCACTTCTTTACAGCTGGCATTTCATCTATGACATGGTTTATGCCTTGGCTACCCAATACGGGTTATGATGTCTTGGTGAATGCTTTATGCTTTGGCTGTGGATGGCAGTTGTTTGAGCTCGTCTCAACATTCATTTGAGTATTCTCTTGAGTAGTTGGACATTGACTTGGATTTTTCCATTACGATTTGGCTTTTTCCATTACGACCTTGGATGCTATTGAGGCATTGTCTTGGTTACCTGTCTTTGGTACTTTGACTTGGTTTGCTTGAGCTGTTGAGCTCGTTTATCCGCCTTTTGAGCTAGTTGGAGCATCTTGTATGCTTGACCGACATTGAGCAAGAGGTTTATGCTATTTTGAGCATTTTGCAGACACTTGAGACTTTGGGATCTCTTACACTTAAATGTTACATGGTTCATGCAGCACTGATATCTTGGAGTTGCTTTTGACCTGAGCTTGGGCTTTGCACTCTTGTGAGCATACACCTACTGGTGTCAAGTCTTGCCAGTGTTATGTATACTTTGCCCTATTGTCCAAGGGATATGCCTACTCAACTAACTGATGCTTTGGTGACATGTTTAGGTGTTTGCTTAGGGTCTTGATGACTGTTTGGTGCTGATTTATGCTTATTTATGGCTGGTTATGTCTTTGTTGTCATTTATTAACTTTGTGCAGTGATTTGGTCAAAAATTAACTCTCACAGTACCTTATTGTCATTTATTACAGCAAGCATATAACTCCGAATTGACATGGATTTTTTATGCTGAAATATTCTGAAATGATGTACTTTCACTAGTACTTGGTGGGCAGCAGCTTTGGTTACACTTTTCTCGCCATTTTCTCTCGATTTTGGTGTTTTTTTTGTCATTTTCTGGAGTAAACAACAAGCAGTTTTGAACTGTCTACAGTCTTCCAGCCTGCATTATGGCAAGTTCGTCCCCACTGACCATGCTATTTTCAACATCACTAAGCTTGATGGTACAAATTACTCTTATTGTAAGAGCTAGATTTGGTAGGTATTGGTACAAAAATCGTAGATCAAAGCTTTGAGGTTGAGCAGGCAGCCGCATGCAACTATGCCAATGAGGAATGGTTTGAGCTTGATGAGTTATGCAATTCCACTATTGTATTATCTCTCACAGAACAAGTTTATTACAATGTATTTGAGGAAGAACAGAGCGCATGGCAGTTGTGGGATAAAATCAAAAATCTCTATGACAAGAAAAGTCTAGCGAGTCAGATGTATTGGGCTGAAGCAGCTTATGGATCTGCACATGAAGGAGAATGTGACTATGTCTGCTCACTTGAGCCAGTTCCATGCTATACTCAAGAACTTGACTTTGCAGGACATCACTTTTGCAGAGGATGTCACTCCTCTTTTCTTGCTTGGTACTCTTAATGAGTCATGGGATATATTCCGCACCACATTATGTGCCTCTACTGCTACCTTAAAATTATCTGATGTTGAGAGTGCTCTTCTGCAAGAGGTTAACCGTAAGAATTTGGATGCCTCTCGTGTGTCGCATACTATGACAGTTAGAGGCAGGAATGATGGATATGGAAATCATGGGAGTGGCAGTGGCCGTGGATGGGATTCTTAAAAATCTCGGTCCAAGTCTCGTGGGAAGTCACATAGAAAATCCCGTGCATGAATGCAGATGTTACTTGTCACCATTGTGGGAAAAAGGCCCATATTAGGCCACAATGCCATGAATTGTGCAATGAAAGGTGCAAAGATAAGGGGAAAGACAAAGTGCAGGATAAGTCTTCTAATCGTAGCATAGTGCCTACAAAGTCCAGTGTTAAAATTGAAGAGATCAATGTTACGCAGCCTAAGGATGTTGATGATGATGATTATATCCTTGTAGCTTCTTCTAGTGCTTCGCAGATGACAGAGATATACTCTATGTATGCACAGTGTTGGCTCTTGGACTCAGGTGCATCCTTTCATGTGAGAGCTTTTGCTGAGAGTGGTTTCATTCATATCATAGTGTTTCGAGTCCTATGTGCTTGGGTGATGACAGCTCTCTTGATATTGTGGGCATTGGTGATGTTAGGCTGTAGTTTCCTTCTAGCAGCACTTTTATTATGCAGGATGTACATCATGTACCTGCTTTGACACGCAGTCTCATGTCAGTTGGACAGCTTGAAGACACAGGTTATCATGTATCTTTTGGAGACTCTGCATGGAAGATCACTCGTGGTAGACTTGTGATTACGAGAGGTGCCAAGGCTGGCAACCTCTATCCCTTGATTGTATCCGCTTTTTCCCTTGATCATGTTTTGTATGTGGGTTCTATCCCACATGTATCTCTTTGGCAATGCCCGTTTGGGCCATATGTCTTTGAAGGGAATGAAAATGCTTTCTAGTTTGTAGTACTTACCATCCCTTCATTATGCATGTTTTGATTCATGTGAGTATTGTCTTTATGGCAGGCAGACTAGGTCTACGCATAAGAAGTCTGGAAGGCCACGCATGAGTGAGCCCTTTGCATTGGTACATTCTGATGTCTATGGGCCCATGCCTTGTCAGTCTATGGGTGGTGCAAAATATTTTGTTACTTTCATAGATGATTTTTCACAAAAATTTTGGGTTTATCCCATTAAGCTGAAATCCGTTGTCTTGGCTGAGTTTCAAAGATGGCTTGCATTGGTTGAGAACCAATCTAGTTATAGGCTCAAATGCCTAAGGACAGATAATGGGGGTGAGTATGTTTCAAGTGCTTTTGAGCAGTTATCTGATGAGAGGGGTATTAAGCATCAATTGACCACCCCCTACACCCCCCCCAGAATGGTTTGGCTGAGCGGATGAATAGAACCATCCAAGAGCGTGTACGCAGTATGCTTAGCCATGCAGGCCTACTATAGAGCTTTTGGGATGAGGCAGTTAGTACAGCTGTGCATGTCATAAGCAAATCACCTTCTAGTGGTTTGGATTTCCAGGTTGCAGAGGAGGTATGGACTGGAAAACCTCCCTCTTATGCACATCTTCGTGTCTTTGGATGTGAGGCATTTTGCCATGTGCCCAGGGACAAGAGAAGTAAGCTGGATCCTAAAAGTATCAAATGCATTTTCCTTGGTTATGGGGATGCAAGCGAGATGGGTTACCGTCTCTGGGATCTGCATGCACGGAAAGTCATCCGCAGTCATGATGTAGTCTTCCATGAAGATAAGATGCATCGGCAGCCTGAGAGAGTTGTTGAGATCCACAGGGTCATGTTTCAAGAGGAGCTGAGAGCTCCTGCACAGCCAGTTGGACAGCCTACAGCTGCAGCAAATGCCCATGGTCAAGTTGTTGGACAGACAGCTGGGCAGGCAGGCAGCCGAGCCTGTCGTGAGACGGTCTACTAGAGACAGACGTCCACCTGATAGATTTCAGCCCTCGATGCATTATGTCTTGGTTACAAATGCAGGAGAGCCTTTCACTTATGATGAGGCTATGCGCAGGGGTAACAGTCACTCTTGGGAGAGGGCTATGCAGTCTGAGATAGACTCCTTGCATAAGAATGACACTTGGGATTTGGTTTCCTTGCCTATAGGCAATAAGTCTTTGCCATGCAAGTGCGTGTACAAGCTGAAAAGTACCCCTGGACACCCCAAGCCGGCATACAAGGCTAGATTGGTAGCAAAGAGTTTTAAGCAGGAGCATGGTGTGGACTTTGATGAGGTCTTTTCTCATGTGGTTAAGATGACCACCCTACACTTCGTCTTGGCTTTGGCTGCTCAACTTGACTTGGATTTATACCAGATGGATGTCAAGACGGCTTTCTTACATGGGGACTTGCATGATGAGATTTATATGGAGCAGCCTAAGAGATTTATACCAAATGGATGTCAAGACGGCTTTCTTACATGGGGACTTGCATGATGAGATTTATATGGAGCAGCCTAAGGGCTTTGCAGAACCTGGCAGGGAGCACCTAGTGTGCAAATTGAAGAAAAGTATTTATGGCTTGAAGCAAGCACCTAGGGAGTGGTATCATAAGTTTGATGCCTTTATGCAGTCACAGGGCTACAGCAGGAGTATTATGGATCCATGTCTTTACAGGAAGAAAGCCCGTGATGATGGCTCTTTATTGATTTTAGTACTCTATGTGGATGATATGCTGATAGCAGGGAAAGCTCATGATGAGCTAGATGCTCTTAAGGCTCAACTCAAGAATATCTTTGAGATGAAAGATCTGGGACAGGCCGCTCATATACTTGGTATGCACATTAGACGTGACAGGCATCAAGGACTCCTCTACTTGTCACAGAGGGAGTATATTCATAAAGTCCTTGAGCGCTTTTGCATGTAGGACGTAAAGCCTATTGGCTATCCATTGCCTTCTTATGTGAAGGTATCACAGGATGATTTTCCATAGACAGATGAGCAGAGGGCCGAGATCGCCAAGATTCCCTATGCATCTGCAATGGGCAGTCTTATGTATGCCATGATAGCCACTCGTCCAGATATTGCCTTTGCAGTTGGTATTGTGGCACGCTATATGGCTAAAACTGGCAAGAAGCATTGAGATGCCGTGAAGGGTATCATGAGGTACCTGAAGGGCACTGCAAATATGTGCATATGCTATGGCAGCCAGGATATATGAGTCATGGGGTACACAAACTGTGATTGTGCAGGACATGCAGATAGTGGGAAGTCCACTATCGGCTATGTATTCACCTATGCTGCTAGAGGTGCTGTTTCTTGGATGTCTAGGATGCAAAAATGCACGGCCCTTTCTACTACAGAAGCCGAGTATGTTGCAGCCACTAAGGCTTGCAAGGAGGCCATTTGGTTGGGTCGTTTGGTTGCTGACCTTGGTATTGATGCTATCCCTACATTGCATTCGGATTCTATGAGTGCTATTCAGTTAGCCAAGAATCTAGTCTTCCATGTGAAGATGAAACACATTGAGGTGAGGTATCACTTCATACGTGGGGTCGTTGAGGACAAGTCTGTTGATCTTGTCAAGATCTCGACTGACCAGAATCCTACAAATCTGCTCACGAAAAGCCTCTCTATAGAGCGCTTTGCCTTCCTCAGGAGGAAGAGTCTTTACTCATCCTGTTATACATGTGTACATGTTGTACTGTCTTTTTTATTTTTCTTTTCACTCCTCACTAGGGCAGATTTACCTTTAAGTAGGAGGTTGTTGGGGGTAAAGGCGCCTCCGCCTAGCCGCCCGTGTATTACTACACTGACAGTCACCGCCATTGCACACTGCAGGTGGCAGGCACCCGCACTGTCACTTTATTCTTTATTCTTTTAGTGACAGTTTGAATAAAGGAAGGCCCGGTCACACATTGGGACTGTTGGAGTTCCCATTTCTTGTCTCTCTCTTTCTTACTCTTGCTCTCCCGCCATAGCTCTCGAGGGCAAGCTTCGATCCTTCTCACCTTTCACAAAAGGAGCAACTATGGCTGAACATCCTCGGATATACAGAAGGCCTGAATGGCCAACCTTTGTATTCCAACAACCTTCATTGTTAGTATAATACCTAGAGAGCCTATAGAAAACCAGCTTGACAACTACAAGAGAAGGAGGGACTTTGAAGCCCCACCACCTCGTTAGGGCCAAAAGTGCTTCAAAAAATACACTTTTGTTAATCACGAGATTAAAAAAAGGGCCAAAGAGAATTTTCCACATATGTAAAATATATGGTATTCTTGACTCCTCTTTTTTGGAGATAGTAAAGTCCATTTCATGATTCTCTCTTTCTTTTTAGCTAAAATCTCCAAAGTCTCACATGTTTTAGTAGTCTCAAAGTCCTTATTTACATATAATCTGACAAGAGACATGATAAATATGGGGTGAACTTAATAATTACTTTTTTTAAAGTCAAGAGATCTTTCACTATTCTTTCTTGTACTCAATATATTTTCATTAGTTCTCTTGATGTTGCTATTTAGTTCATTTATCTTTCTCTTTGAGCTTTTTTCTCTACAAGTTCATTCTCTTTACAGCATCCACAAGGCATCCTTCTTGTTTAGTAAACTCTTATACAACTATAGCCAAGAAGGAGATGAAAATTGGGAACCCAAAACCTTTAGCATAAACTATAGGATTATCATACAACCCTCTTGTAAGGACTGTTACAAGGTGAAAATAAAAAAACAAGAGAATATAAAACATCACTGGAAGGGACATATCATTCCCCTCAAAATTATGTTTGAAGGGTGGTTTGTCAAAGTGCAACATGTTTACATGGCCAAGGATATGCACTTACCTCCAAACAAATGTTTTTTGGGGAAAACATATTATAAGTCTTTAGTTAAATAATATATGTAATATATTTTTTATTTAAGTATTAATAATAAATTCTTGGTTATAAATACATTTCCATCAATAAATATTAAATGGAAATATATGAAAAGTCTAAGTTGAACATTTTGTGTGATTCATAAGATGTTCGTAGACATTATCTATATTGATCCAACCATGGGTTTTTTTAGCAAGAGTAGGGTTTTTATATTTTATGCATAGTAAATAGTTCCCTCTAGAGTAGGTATATATGGATATATTGAGGATTTACCATTGCCAAGTCTTTCATTTCTAAATTAGAAGATTCCTGACAAGGCAACAATGCAAAGTTTCAAATTCAAAATATCTCAAGATATTTAAAAGTCCATGATGGCCAAGATCTCAAGAAAAATATGTCTATCATGGTTTATACCCTTAGATATCTCTGTGGCTTGCTTCAAAATAGCATATTTAAAAAGGAAAATTTATATTGGCTAAGTAAAAATTTCACGAAAGAGAATCTAAACAACATTATAGGAATACTTTGGAAATCTAGAGAGTACAACCATAAGATTGATATCATGAGGTGTAGTGTATGCTCCCAATCATTGGCTATGTCTTAACAACATCACTCAATAAACTCTTGCTTTGGGCTTCGATTGTAGGAGACACAAACTTAGATTGGGTATTTGAATTTCCTTGGATTTTGATACAGATTGCATGTCTTTTAAACTTAAGGTGCAAGTTATAGCACATGAACAAGCAAAGGAGGTAATTGTTACTTCCAGAGTTGGAGTCTAAAGTATGATACCTTGGAGCCGCTAGACAATACATCCCTTGGATATAAGTTCAAAATCAATGGTACAATGATTGGGAAAAGAGTTGAATGCTCTTTCTCTTGTATAAGTTGATTACCTCCCACAATTGTAAGTTTGATTAATAAATATAAAAACTTTACAGGATCTAATCTTATCGAGTGACTGTTAAAAAGATATTATTCAGTACAAACTTATAAGCCCTTGTAAAGCAAGTTGCCTTTAAAATCTATAAAAATGAAGTTATTACATTTACATAGAATAAAAATCTTTTCATTACATCATGAGTTACAAAATTGAAGTGTAAATATACAAGGATATAAAATAAATAAGGTATCCTCCTAAGTTTCTATTTGCTTCTATGTTTCTCTTGTCTTTGGCACCTTCTCATTATTTTGTATTGTAGCTTCTTCTTCATCACTTTCCTCAAATATCTCTAGTCTTCTTACAAGGGCTTTTTCATTTGGTTGTTGGAAGAATTTAACTTTAAGAGGTACTCTCTTCTCGTCAGGCTCTTAAGAGGAGATGGATCAAACTTTATAGGAGAAAGTGTTGGCATTCTTTTCTTTTTGGAGTTCATATTAGTGGTCTTTGTGGTTAACTTGCCCTTATCACTACCATTACCTTGTCCTCGCCCTTAGTTGAAGAGTTTGGTGGATGGGAGTCAAGATCGACTAGTGTGATTGCCTTATCCAAAATCAACTCAATACATTGCTTTCTTATCCACCACATATATGAATTAGGATAATCCTAGCACTTTAGAAATAAATGTAACAAGTCAATGAATTGATAAGGATTCCTTAAAAAATGAACAAGAGGAATGAGACTTACATTTACTATATCTATCTTCAATAGCTTTGAATCTATTGTCCTACAGACGTTTGAAATCACTCTCCATCCACAACTATGTGCATCACTTTGTAATGTAATTCTTGTTAGAGAAAGTTATATGGTTTTCCACAATTAGCAATATCCTCATATGTGGTGTCCAAAAAGGTAGTCATGAGAAAATGCCAGCATTGCAAATGGAAGCTTATAACTAAAAAAGACAAACAAATAAAATAAACCATTAACAAAAAAGCAATCACTTTTTCATTCAATGCACATTTTTGCTTGGCCATAAATACCACTTTAGAGAGTTCATGAGGATAATTTCTCTAGCAAGTATGTCGATATATATGATACTATAATACCCTCTATAAAGTAGATAGCAATAAGAAATAAATACAACAAAAAATAAGTATAAGTTAACCCTTTTGAAAAATCACATACCTTTTAATGTAAGGAAAAATGATATAGTACTCTATGATGCAATTGAAAGATTTAAAAAACATTGCTATGTTTGACCAAATCTCAAAAACGATTCCACTAATAGTAGTGGACCAACAATAAATATACTTTTAAAGATATCTTGTCTAAGAGAAGCAACCAAGGCCCTATAGCCAATAGTAAAAACATAGGGAAGTTATTTACAATCAACAACACAATCATTCCAAATACTTAAAAAATTTTAGAACCAAAATGCCTTACCTTATACAATAATAAACTACATAATCAGACAATTGAATATCTTTTTTTTCTAGTATGGACTTATCTTCAAGAGATATCTTAAGATAGTTCTCTTCTTCAGAAGAGCAAGAAAAATTGACAACCATTTGGCCATACACCTTTACCCATCCTCTCATAATTAATAGGGCCAAGCAAAGCCATTTTTCTCTTGCAAATCTTGTTCTCAATTTCTATGGCCTCTTGCATTTTTTCTTCCAAGACAAACCCCTGTTGAGATGTACCCCTTGTTGAGTATGAGTCACATCTTCAAGATTTGGCTCTTTAATTTTTTTGAAATTTTTTGGAAAAATATTAAGGATCTCATAGCCTTTTTTATCACTAGTGGGAAAGGGCCTCAATATCTTGTCAACATGTACTTGATTCTACTAACCATGTTGAAATATTTGTTAATTAAGGTGATTCTATGAGCTTGAGTAGTGGCAATGTAGGCATCATTCATAAAGTTAATAACGAAATCTTCACCTATCTCCTAAAGACAAAGAATTGCTACAAGATATCATTTCTTGTGAAGGTTAGATTTAGTAGATACTCTTGATAATCTGTTGAAAATATATTTGACAACTCTAATAAAAGTTGTCTTTGGAATGACATGCTATGTGGCTCTCTAGGCATTCCTTATCTCACTAAGTAGTGAGTGAAGATACAATGCAATAGATATAGGCCTACAAAAATGGAAATCTCTAGTCGTCTCGTATTTTGAAGACACTTTGAGCCGATCCGAAAATCAAAATGCATTGTAATGAGAGGATATAACGCGATACAACACAAGGAGACACAATGGATCCCCTTGCAATCAAACAATTGCGATGTATCATTAGATACAAAAGGTGCTTCACAAGTCAAGATAGAGAGTAAGGGAAAGCAAAATGATACGGTGTGAGGAGACACAATCAATCTTTTCGCAATCAACCAATCATGCCATATCTTTAGATGTGGAAGGTGCTTCGCAAGCTAAGGTAGAAAACGATGGAAAGAAAAATGATACAGCACGAGGAGACACAATCAATCTTGTCACAATCAACCAATTGCACCTATTTTGTTGTAGTTTTTTGCATTTGCTCTATCTCTTCGTCAAGATATAAAGCAATTATGAGCTTTTGATGTGGTTAGGTACAATTATTCACATCATATCTTGGAACTTGAGATGTTTGATCCCAAAAGTGTTTGAGGCTCCCTAGATGTGGAGACACATAAGAGGAAAAGAATAAGGTTGTCTACAAGGTCAAGGGATTCACTTTGTGCTACAATATCATTTGCTCTTGAAAATTCATTTAGCTTCTTCTCCATGCTTGGTAACAAGTGTCAAAATGCCTAAGAAATTTCAAGGAAAAGGTAAGTCACCCATGAGGGTTCTTGGATTGTCTCAAATCACAAAGCTTTCTCCTTCAAAAAGGCTCCTAAACTTTCTTCTTCAAAATGGCATGGAGTTATCTTATTATGAAATTGCAAAGGATGTTTTCAACCGTAATCAGATCTTTATCATGTGGTAAACTCTTGTAAAAAAAATTATATGGAGGGCTTTGTTGAGTTTGAAAGTCTAGCATTGCATGTGGTTGAAAAGGATATAAAGGTATATGTTCATATACTTATTGGGACCTCACCTTTAGAGAAGGCACCATTCACAAGGAAGTGTGTAACTCATTCTCTTGACAAGTTTTGTGCAACATATGTGTTTTGTTCTTCTCATTTTAGAGAATGCAAGCTTATGTCAAAGTCAACTAGATTTATTGTGTATACTCTTGTTAATTATCCTATTAAATCTTATGAACGACAATTGGAGGCAGCAAAGTCTTCTAGCTTTTGCCTATGGGATGAGGTGGCAAATGAGAAGGATACATAGGAATTTATGGACCGTCAACACGAAGCATCTATCACTAACAAATTAGATGTCACCCAATTTATAGTTGAGACCATTACTGAAGAAATCCATGCAAATGTAGATATTGTTTCTGACTCCCCTTCTTGCTATAATGTTCCTTCTCTTCTGACTTTTCCTATTAAGAACAAGGAATACATACTACTATCAGACATCCAATGGCTCTTTAATCTCAAAGAGAATTATTATTTAAATATCATTATATAGGCATTTGACACTAAAAATGGCATAGTTGATGTTGAGAATGAATCCAATCAAGAATTACTTAAACTAGACACAGAAATTGCAAATGACAAGTTTATTGATGTAGGGGGTACCCTTTCTCTTTGTTTCAACAAGGCAAAGAGTTGAGGATTACTGTGATGAGGAGTTTAACCATCTTCAAGATTAACTTGAAATTTTCAATTTTGGAATAAAGCAATCGAATTATGTTAAAGAATTGCAAGACACCAATGAGACATCATCGTCAATTAATCTATGGAATCCAACTAAACTAGAGTACGATGAAAACAAATTGATAGTACTATCTCTAATTTTGTAAGATATATTGATCAACTTTTGTTTGGTATTTTTCTTTTTTGTAGTTGGAGATGACAATTTTTTATAACTTCTTGGGACATGGCAAAGGGTCGAGTTGGTGGTAGCTCATTGAAGGACATTACACTTGGGAGTTACTTCGCTAGGATTGATCTCATGTTTTCTTAGTATTCCATGACACCTTCTCAAAGGAAGAAACATGGCTTATACTATGTATTAAGGCAATTACAAGGCTACTTGATTTCACTAGGTTATAATATAATGCCCACAATATTATGTTTTTGGAGAAGACAGTTAGCAATTAGGATCTTTAATTATGATCTTGGCTACTCTACTTTTGGAGCAGGATACTTCTTGGCCCTCTTATCTTATGCTTTGGAAACAAATTGAACATATATAAATTACATAGTTGGCTACAAAAGAAGAAAATTTTTGCATTACAAAGGAAAGATCCCTAAGGAGGAAGAGGATATGAAAGCTCTTGAGAGATAGCTTTGTACTTTTCTATATTAAAAAATACTATGAATTCCTAGGTTTTATTATCATCTTTAGTATTCATTCTTTGAAGTTGTTGAAAAAACTAATTGAATAGCTCCTCAAGAGTATTGCTTTTCATAACTCCTCCATACCTTATGCTTCGAAAGAAACTTGTACGTGATAGTGAGATTTTTCCATGCCTTGGCCACTATAAGTTAGTAGGGGGTCTTGCTCCTCCACAAAGTAAGAGCCATGGATATCAAGGATGTGATACAATACAAGAGAGTAACAAATATTTTACACCATTGAAAATTTTGTCAAAGAAAACTTGCATTAAATATTTTTTGCCTTACTAAATAAAACATGATATCCTTTTCTCCCCAATAATGTGCCTTCTTTATTGCTTGAACAAGATTTCTAATTGAACATTTGGACTCTTCTGGACATATGCATATTGTCTTTTGTTGCTTGAGGAGCTTTAGAAAGACATCAAGGTGTCTTTAAACATCCATCCTTAGAAAATCAAGTCATGGTGTGCTTGCAATATTTGTCATTATCACAAATAGCTCTGTCCAATACTCCCAAGTAATGCCAACATGTTTTCCTACATGGTTTCTCAGAGAGAATTTGGCTTTTGAGCCTCCCATAGAGGCATCGGCCAAGACATCTCTTTTTTTTTAACGCTTCATTTTGACCCCATGAAAATCCAATTTTGAGAGTAATGCCTCACTTTTATCAATACACTCATACAAGTTGTGGATTATCAAGTGCCTACCATTCAAGTTGAGTATGCAAGAAGAAAGCATGATAATGTTAAGATGGATGGGGGTTCAGGAGTCAATATGCTTCCTGAAAGTAGATATTTGGCAACCAAGCAAGAGGAGCTACTACTTGCCCCATTTCAGGTCAGAATGACAGACTAGAGGAGGTTATAGCCCTTGGGAATTCTTAGAAATCAAAAAATTAGAGTGAGTGGCTTGAAATTCAAGGTGAGTTTTGTTGTGTTAAGAATGTCAAAAATCGGGGATTCTTATACAATGCTCTTGGGTAAACCGTCATTTAAATTGGCCAAATTGAAGCGCAACTGGGGAAATGATTATGTATGTATCCCCATAAGACTCAAGGAGATCATATTGTCAATAGTAATAAGATTATCTTGAAGAGTTCCTCTAGATCTATAGTAGCTCAGACTGTCAACCTTGAACATGAAGTGGAAGATGATGAGGAGGAATTATTTCTTCAAGCAAATCCTTATGTGGTTCCAATCTTTGAAATAGATGTTGATAGTATTATTCAAGAGTATTAGGATCCTCCTATGAGTGCAAAAAATGAAGTTCTAGAACACCAAGCTCTTCAAATTGCAATCCAAAACTGATCATGACAGTATCCTCAAGGCTTTCTAGAAGGTCAGGAGCAGCTTGAATTTCAAGAGAGGTCAGGGAATGAGCAATATAAAATAATTTGAGACCAGGGAATCGATCATCCTAAAGTTCTCTACAAGAAATACCTAAAAATCAGCAAACTTGTGTGGATAATTTTATGGACAGTTTTGATGTATTGGATACAGAAGGACAAAAAGCCATTATTCAAGCTACTCAGCTGAGATATGAGCACATAATGAGAATATCTATAAGGGTATTTGAAGATGAGGTTCAAGAGGTTAATTTGAATATGGAAGGAGAGGCCAAACCCATTAAGGTCACTATTTTTATGGAAGAAATTTTTCAAGCAAGATCTTGTCAAGTTGTGTAAAGAGTTTAAGGATATTTTTGCTTGGGATTATACGAACATGAAAAGATTTCATCCAACTGTGTGTCAGCACATGATAAATTTAAAGAAAGATGCTAAGCCAATCATTCAAAAAAGGTATAGAATGAACCCTAACTATGTCAAACAAGTCAAAGAATCAATCGACAAGATTTTGAGGGTTGGGTTCAACAAACCACTTAATGAAGTTACTTGGTTATCCCCTATAGTGGTGGTGCCCAAGAAAAGTGGGAAGATCAAAGTTTTTGTGGATTATAGGAAATTAAATGTAGCTACCATTACCGATCCATCCCTGATTTCTTTTACCAACTCTCTCCTTCATGATGTGGTATGCTACAAAATGTACAATTTTTTGGATGGTTTTTTAGGATATAATCAAATTAGGATGTATCTGAAAGATATAGATAAGACAACCTCATCACTGAGTGGGGAGCATATGTTAGCACAATCATGAAATTTAGACTAAAGAATGGACCTCCTAAGTTTCAGGGAGCTACCTATAAGACATGTGAGCCATATCTAACAACTTTTATGAGGGAATTTATTGATTATTTTTGTGTTTTTGGTAGCAAGAGGAGAGACCATTTAAAATATCTCAGGTTATGTTTTGAGAGGTGCAAAAGATTCAGAATGTCCTTGAACCCTTTCAAGTCCGTGTTTGCAGCAAAAAAGGGTGTGCTTTTAGGCCACATCTTGTCTGAAGAAGGCATGAGCATAGATCCAAGAAAGATTGCAACTATTCAAAAATCTAAGTCTCCAACTAATATCCAAGATGTTATGAGGTTTGTGGTGCAAGTGAAGTGGTATAGCATGTATTTAAGGTACTTGTCACATATTTGTTCTCCTCTTACAACTTTAACTAAGAAAGTGATGCAATTTATTTAGAGGGAAGATTAGGAGAAAGCCTTCAATATTCTCAAGAAGATGTTTGTCATAGCTCCAATATACTACAACGTCTAGCATGGGATTTACATTTCCATGTCTTTGTTGATGCTTTTGACCTAGTTATTGGAGATGTGCTTATGCAAGATAAGGTACTTGACTGGTATAGACCAATTTATTATTCAAGCACGAGATTGAGTGCTGCTAAAAAGAATTATTTTGTGTAACTGAAAGAGAAGCACTTGGAATGGTTTATTCACTGCAGAAATTCATGCATTTTTTACTAAGCAATCAAGTCATAATCATCAGGCACTCTTATTCCTAATCAATAAACCTCATTTGTTGACAGGTAGAATGGCAAGATGGATGTTGTTTTGTTACAAGAGTTTGACTTCAAGGTTATCCATGTTCTAGGAAAAGAACATGTTGTAGCTAATTATCTGTGCATGTTGGAGAATGATGATGTGGAAGTAGGAATTCTTAATTAGCTTCTTGATGCTAAACTCTTTGAGGTTCAAGTAATAGATCTTGATTCATACTATGATCAATTTTCGCATTTCCTACAGGAAGGGGTTATGCGTGCACATCTTACAACAGATCAAAGAAGAAGATTGGTACTGAAGACCATAGCATTTTAGGTTATTATGAACACATTACACATGAGAGGACTTGATAATGTATTGAGAAGGTGTGTGCCTGAATACGAGCAGCCTACAGTGCTTCATGAAACTCATGCTTGATGTCATGATCTCTAGGCCTTATAATATGTTTAAGGATGTTTTTGTTTCAATGGAGCAAGACGCTAAGATTCATAAAATAGAGGCATTGACTCAGCAGGCATCTATGCTAGAAACTAAGTGTAGGGATTTGGAGTTAACGTTACAGGATGCTTTGAGGTAGAGAGACACAATGAGGATTATGTAGTTACTTTCCTGCCACATAAGCATTTTAATGAGATTAATGATAGTGATGTGGTTCAAGAAGTGATTCATAAGTTTATGAGGGGTTTAATGCCATGGATCATGACCCTATGGTAGTTCATGGTACTAACGATTCAGTCTACAAATGTTTACTTGCATGGACATTGTCCTTTATGTTTCTAGAGCTTCTTAGGTTTATCCTTGATGTACTTTTTTGTTTTCTCCATGACATATCTTAGTGCATTTCACTAACTCTTAGAGCTAACTCTTAGAGCTAGTTATGCAACTACACCTGAGAGTTGTAAGTATCCTAGAGGGGCTCTACTCACTACTGCTCAGTGTGGATTGTCATGGTGCAAGGCCTCTGGCAAGGCATAACTATGCTTTCTAAGTTACTCTTCATCATATTTAGTTTTCATGTTTTCAGATAGTTAGTTGCATGCTTGTGGGTTTGAGTCCTCACTGTCCCAGTCATCCACCAAGCTGTGCCAAGTGTTAGGGCTTGAAGTCCATCATCTATTTAGTACTATTTCATACCTTAGTGCTTGTATGCATGTAGGCTTTTGGAATCCACACTTAGTAAGGTTCTACTCATGACAGCCTCTATACACTTAGTGCATTTTTCACAGTTGTGATTGAGGAGGGGTGTTGAGAAATATGCAATCACACCCATGTGACTGCCTCTTTGTATGAAGCAATAGCAAAAGACACTAACGGTTTGCTAGAAGGATGCCTGGAGCACAGGATGCCTGAATCCCATAAGCACAGTGGAGAAAAAGGGAACCATCATGAGCCTATAAAGTGATGTACCTTCTTATCATTCAATGATGGAATACTATTGTAATTTTTCCTTTCATTCATAGTCTGTGTCATACTCAAGATTGTGTTTATGAGTCCAAGCTTCCATCTTGGAACCTAATTCACTTGAGTAACAGTTGGTCTCTCCAGTCTATGTCATCATGAACATTGTTTTTGTGTTCCATCCGCCATAGCCATGCTCTAGATCCCATGTTTCTCAACAATCTTTTTTGAAGCTTTTTTGGCCCTAATGTATGATCCCACTCAACCTTTTAGAGGTGGAGGAGATCTTGTCCTCTGGCAAGAATGTCAACTTGGAAACATATACTGAAGCGAGTGTGGAATGCTACACCCTCTTTCAAACTAAACCTTTTCAAGTGGAGACTAATGTCTAAGAAGCTACCATTGAGAGAAACATTGGTCAAGAAAATCCCCATCACTCCACTCTATATATTTTGCAAAAAGCACGAAGAAGATCAGAAGCATCTGTTTTGGGATTGCCCCACTACGAGCCCAATATGGCACCAAATCAAAGTGTGGCTAAAAGATCCCAACCTCAAGACTAATTTTAGCATCAACATTGCACTTTTTGGGAACCAAGGCACACTTAATGTAGAATCCTGGAGGCTCATTAGCAACCTTTTAGCAATTGCAATCAAGAGAAATGAAAGTGCCTTTAGGGGGCTTGGCTAGAAACACATTGCCTAGATATTCTTAAGGTCTTTTCTCCTAAGTAGTGGATCTTTAGACTCTTCTCTAGGAAGCTAAGCTCCCTAATGTGAGCATTGTAAGCTTGTTGAGAGTCAAGGCCTAACCTATCGCACCAACATTGGCATGAAGATATAAATAGTTTACCACTATAAATGAAAACTACATTATAAAAAAAGGCAAGTATATCAATATGGGTAGCCGTTGTGGAACCACATATAGTATTGTGCATTAAATAAGAGATATATTGTTACTCATGTATTAGTTCACTAAGGTGTCAAGTTACAAAGCAAGAAAATCCATTGGATCAAAATAGAGGCAAGCTATTACCTTCAAGAAAGCAAATCTTGTGTTCATGTATTTCAAACAATAATCAAACCTCAAGGTGAAAAATAAATAACCAAATATTAAGAATCTAGAGAGAACAAAGAACATTATGAAAGGTAAACGTCTCTCAGGCCCCAACATCTAGTAACCTCATCCATATTGTCTACATACCTGAAAATGACTAAACTAGGCACATGTATTTCTTATAAAACGATTATGCATATTATGTATTGCAAATCACCAAATGATGTATGGGGTATCCTTGTGGAACTACCACTGCTAGAAAGTTGTGTGTGAAGTAAAAGTTTGTAATTGGCTAGAAAATTCAAATGGATGCAATAGGTTTTAAGACCATTGTTGGTAAACTTGAATCCATTCAACACATTGTATTTTATGATAATAAAGTAGATGTGTGTTTAAATTATTAGAGCATCCAATAAAAGTCATTTGATACCCCTACAAATTTTCATGACTTTGATGAGTTGGTTGCAATGTTAATATATAAAAAAGTGAAACTTGGACTACTTGTACATCATCCTAGTGGTTCTAATACCAAAGATGATCTACTCTACTCTCATTAATGGGTTAGATGTCAAAGGGTGAAGGCCTTCTAATAAAGAGCTTTGGAAAAAGCATGCAATTGCAAAGGGGCAATATGTACTAGCAAGGGGAGGAGATTGAAAAGACGATTCCCACTATTTAGATGAGTTATGTTCTAATCCTTAGTACTGCACTAAACTCTTTATTCTAAACCTTAGCTAGTTGTTACTGGGGATGGTTCTCTAATTTAGATTCAAGTACAATTGAATACACTATATATGATGTGAATCATTATCTTTCCTAAAATCCAATTGATTGTCGTAATTGTTAGGCACTTAAATTGGCTTAGTATCTGATTTCAAATCCCAAAAACTATGGGTTTGTTCATATCTAAACAGTAATTGTATCAATCAAAGGGTCATATTATGTGATCAACGTATGACAGACACAATGACTAAATTCAACTTTGTCTTGAGTTATACTTGTGCAATGCCTTGATGCCTTTTTGCTCTTCTATCTATTTTAATTTCCATGTGATAATAGATTTGATAGTCAACATTAAACTCACAATTGGAATAAAGGCAATCAAAATCAATGTGGTAGAGGCTCATTTTAAAGTTCAAGGAGATAAAGATTTCATGGTGGAGAACATGGACAACCTCAACAACATGCTTCATTGCTATAAGCATCATCATTCTAATAGATATGGACAAAAAGTCTCATGAGTTCCATAAGGAATAGAATTATTAAATAGTTGAAGTTTAGCATGATCATTGTGCATCTGCTAATCAAATTCATGATGGACATGCAATTTGGTTGTTTGTTATGACCCATGTTAGGGGTCATCAACCTTGATACAAAGCCTCATATGATGTATAGTTTATTAGCTTAAGGTACTTCAAATCATATGGTGCCACTTGGAGAAATGACACTTGGTTCTACTTGTCATGCATGATGGGAAAACTAAGACGTTGCAAGATGTATAGCATGTGTACTCTATCATAAAAACCTATGCTTTATTGTATAAATGGCTAATCAAAGTGTGCAAGTTTTCTTCAATAAATAGGTAGAGAAATGGGAAAAGGCAATAAAAGTTAGAGGCAAATGATATGGTCAAATGTTCACCTTTATGCATGAATCCCTAAGTAGAAAGTAACTATAGTTGCTCGTGATGGTGGAGCAATGCAAGACCTAGAGGTTTAGCACAAATGGATTGGACATATAAATGTTCAATGGCTCAAGGATATGCAATCGAAAGGGATAGTTACAAGTTTGCCAAGGTTTATACTTATTCAACTTATATGTTAGGCAAGCAAGCCAGACCACCATCTCCTACACATATCAAGAATAGAAATGGATTGCTTTAGTTGATACACTACAATACTTAATAGAGTCTACCTCAAACTATGTCACTTGAAGGATCTAAAAACCATGCTACTTCTCTTTTTCATTCTTACAAGAACACTTGGATCTACTTTCTCAAGCAACTCTTTGATGTGCCTAAGCACTTTGAGAAAAATGTTTGAAAAGTTTTTCATCTCTTCATTGGATGCTCAAGGCAATGGAGGTCAAGGGTATGCATAAATGTGCTTGACAAGTCTTAAAATAAGCATGGGATTCAACTTGTAATGCACTTGGATCCATTACCCATAAAGATGGCTTAATGAATATTGATCCTTTATATAAATGGCTTGTTCAGCTACCCTAGATGATGAATAGGACTTTAATGTGGTACACAATTTGTAAGATTTATACATATTAGGGCAACATGATTGTGTGGCAAAGAAAAAAAATAGGGTTTTCTTTTTAATCAACCCATGCTAATCTACCTAACTCTTATTAGGCTACTCCATATGGAGCTTACTATTTGGGATAAATGAAATCACTCCAATGGTAAAAGATTTATGGCAAGAGGCATGATATTAGTAACTTGAAAGTTTTTGGATTTTTGGTTTATGTGCATGTTCCTAATGAGAATAGAATAAAATTGAACCCTGAGGTTGAAAAGTGTATCTTCATTGGGTATGCTATGGAGCATAAAATGTCACAAAAGTTGTAGGAAGATGGCAGAGATATAGTATTTGACAAGTTGGCTTCATGTTGCAACACTTTGCCACTAATATTTGCTTATAATAACAAAGGAAAATCTTCTATTGTAAAGAATTAGCAAGAATGTGTTAGTTTGCTATGGGCATATAATTGATGTGTCTACTATAACCGCTTCATTAGCATGAGTCAAGAGCATCTCATCTTAGTCTAGTAACATTGGCATGTCATCGAGGGGTAGATACAAAGGGAAAGCTACTTTGGGAATAGATGTCTTAATACAAAGTTTAGGTCACGTCGAATAGATTTGGCGAACTCATTTGACTTACATGATAGCTCTATTGCTAAGAATTTAAAGTTTATGTCAAATATCTTGAAGCAAAAATAAGATTCAAATATTGTCAAGGTAGTTAAGGATGAATGTTCACTAAAAGAAATGGATTAAGATATAGATGCAATTGCTTTAGATGTCACTTGGGATTCGTTCATGTTGCTTAAAGACAATAATCATTGAATGAAAGAGAATTTATAAACTCAAGTGTAAATTACATGGTTTAATTTCAAGACACAAAACTAGATTGGTTACTAAAGGTATGCAAAGGTGTATGGTCTAAATTATGAGGTGACACACATTCATGTTGCGAATATGGCAAGTATGATTGCTCGAACAATTGCAAAAGGATTGGGTTTTTAGCAAATATACTAAATGCTTTTGAATGTTTGGAAGAGGGAGTATACATGAAATAAGTTGAGGGTTTTTTATCCAAAGTATAATGATTACATATGTAAATCCAAGAGGGCATTTTGCAGCTTAAGGAAGGACCAAGCTTGGATTGAGAAGATCATCAAACATTTCTAGGGTATTGGACTCAAAGTTGCAATGTGGGATCACTCTACATGTCCTCTATTGATAGTAATCTATATTGAGAATCTTATCAAGATTGACATGAAAGAGATGGGATAGTTGAACTAAAAGGCAGATTACAAGCTCACTTTGACAATAAACATCTTTGAGCTATAAGATTTTTCCTAAAAATGAGGTTGTGAGAACATCGAACAATGTAAGGTCGATGCAAGGACTTTACATGCTTGATATGTTAATCCCACAATATATTCTACAGATGTTGTAGACATTGGGAATCCCATTAGACATGCTTTGGGGCATGTATGCATTGTATGAGAAGGCAATAAGTCAAGTGAGATGCTCGGGAGAACTTTCACACATGGTCTCTAGCACCATAAGAGTGAAGCAAGGATGTCCTCTCTCCCCTACCTTCTTTGGATACTACATTGACAAGATAGAAAACCACATCACACAAGGACATGGAGTGGACATAGCATGTACATTGATCTCTATTATGCTTTATGTTAACAATATTGTTCTAGTCTCCAGTCATCATAGGAGGGTCTACGGCAGCATTTCCATGGCTTTCATGACTTCTATGCAATGTGCATTGACTGGTTAATTGTGGAAAAATCAAGATTGTGATCTTCCACACATCAACCCTAGTAAGGAGAACATAAATATTTACTTTAGGAGCCAAGTAGGTGGAGGTTATGGACTAATGTCTACCTAAAGGTCACATTCACTACATATATTGTGCAACATTGGCCAAACTAGAAAGGTAGTGCCACCAGGTGCACTTTCATTAGCCCAACACCACAAAAAGGCACAGAAAGACAACTATTAACACATTGGTCACACCACCCATGTTTGGTTAACCTATTTTGACCCCTAACATGTCTTCATATCTATGGACACAAATTGAGAGACTACATATCATCATGCTTTTAAGGATGATCCATGGCAAACCATTAGTACCACATGAGCTCATTAAGACAATTCCTTGCACTCCCCATGATGATGAAGGCTCTTTTTCACACCACTAGCTTCATATACAAAGTATGCAACATGCACCCAAAGAGTACTTAGGGGAACCTTTGAGGCCTTTGGGCAACTAGGTTGAGCAAGAGATGAGACCTCCTAGTATGCACAGGTCGAGCAATAGCTCATAGGATATGGAATTGACATGAACCACTTTCCTCCCTTTCAGTATGGCCTGGACTCTCCCTTCATATACTGCTCACACACTCAAAGAAGACTTGTCATGTGATAAGATATTTCCCAACTATGTGTATATAGTATACATAAATCTCACCCCAACAACCTCCTCCCTCAAAGATGTCATACTATAGGGACCACTTTATGAGGGCTATACCAAATGGTTTCATTGAGAGACCTAGATACCTAGATATATACATGCCACACAAGATGCAAGTATCCATTAGCTAACTCAAGGTTTCCTCTCATTAGCTTGAGATCGAGACTAGGAGAGCATCCCACATCCCCAAAGTTGAGTGGATCTACAAACTATGCCAAGAGGTGGAGAGCAAGGACCACACACACACACACACACACACACACACACACAAAGTCCAAGCTAGGTACTCCATACTATTCAAAGGAGACACCTCCCTCAAAATAGTCATGGAGTTCCCAAACCAACATCACTTGGGCCAGTTCCTAGGTGAGATTCAGAGGCTCTATACATCATTACTACAAGCACTCTTGAAAGAAGGGGGTGACAATCTCAACTCACCGATTTCTTCCAAACAATAACTACACATATAGCACCTATACAAAGAGAGGTGACAATTTAGAGAGCTGAGAATATCAAAGCAACACATTGACCATAGGTACAAGGGTGCCAAACACAAAAGCTCCATAAGAGAGATGAGGGAGATACACCAACAATGTGAGCAATACCTAAAAAAGCTAAAGGAGCAATCCAAGATATTACCTCTATACTATCTCACCACAAATACACGACATGCTCTACCTCGTTGATCTTGATCGTGTGGAATTAGTTAACAAGGTATATCGTATTCAACCACAGAGCTAGACATATACTACCCTACATATCCACCTCAGCATCCTCTTGTATTCCTACATGGACATTGTCTTGCACATCACTGTAGCTTCTTTGCATAATATATCACCAATTATCTTTTAGCACATCACACTTAAATGCCTCGTGACAATCACCATTGTACATGGTCTTATCTCATAGGTGATTTTTGGACCTCAAAAGATATTAATCTCTCTTTTGTGTGTGTGTGTATGTGATATCCTACAAGTTAGTTGAAGGATAGTCAAGAAATCTTCTTATACATGCCGGTAGCCTATAGTAGCAAGTCATAGTCAATCATTTTCATTTTCATTGTTCTCCAATCGAGACAACATAGTCAAATGTACTCATTTCTTTGTCTAATAGGCTAGACATAAATGCTTCTTTCTCTCTCATACTGCTTTCAGCAATTCACCGATTTTGACAATCACAAAAACATGCCACAGCAATAAGCAATGCATTATGATGTTAAGCTGTCAAACTAATGAAAATTTTTGTTTACCCATTGCAACAAGCTTGTGTGTGTGTGTAGAGACAAAGAGAAGCAGCTGTACATCTAAATGACCCATATATATGAGTCGCACTTGTGGAGCTCTCTTCGACCTTCATAAATCTATAGAATCGGAGAGCAATAATAATATCAAGCAAGGAAATCCACTATAACGAACATTTTCAGCTCACAAGTGTAGTGACAACAGTTCCACTATAACGAACAATTTCAGTTCACAGGTGTAGTGACAAAACAAGTGTGAGTTGCATCAAAGTATTAATTGATGTAGATGTTACATTGATCCTATTTAAGACAAGATCCCGTTAAGAACAGACGAGATTTACAAAACCACCGCAATCTTGAAACATCACACGAGCCATGATAAAATAGCAAACAAGCATAACAAGAATAATGCAATTTGGAGGGGGTATTAGAAGCGTTAAACCAACATTAATTTTATGAAAGACTTAAATTAAAATTGTGGAGACGACCCAAAAACCATATGCAATGGAGCGAGAAAAGCCATGCTAGTCGTTTCAGAGACCATGGCTCGTGTCTTAAGGCCTCCAGCAAATCGTCATCTTTATCTTCACAAATCTGCCCCAAACTTGAACGTTACGACTTGAATTAGCACAACCAATACTTTGCTTATTACGTCACATGAAATCCAAGGATCCACTATCGTGAGGTTCATCCTGGTGGAGGTTTCAACAAGCTTAACACACACAATATGGACAAACAGACTTACAGCAAGACCTCCCCTTCTAATCCAATCCGAATAACTTGCAACCATAAAAGGTTACCACTCTTGATGATGAATTTATAATGGACGTAATTACAACACTGCTACTGTCAGAGAGCCTCTTGATTGAGCTGATCTGCACCCCAACAATCGATACACATGGTTCATGTGATACCCAATCATGGCATTATACTAGCATTCATCAATTGAAGCTCCTTGCTCTAGACTTGAAGGCTTCATTTTGCTCTTAACAATCGTATGCACTGCAAGAACACGACCAAGAAAGCTGGCTGCCCTGGTTATACTACATGGGCATGAGGGTGAGGGGTAGTTGTGCATGTGTTACCACTTGATATCTATATGCCGGTAGATTACAGAACCAAGAACTTACAAGGTAGAGTATCTCTAACAAGTCGTCACCATCCTGTCACCAAAATTTGGCACCTTTTCATCCTCCCCTCACCAAGTGGCACTCCAGAATACACCAGGAGTATCCAAGCAACACGCAAGCCTCATCATCCCCAAATTTTGAATGATAAAAATAAGTTAAACTTGTGCATGCAAATCACTTGATACCGTTATGTAGTATCAATCCTATGGAATGAGATCGCTTTGCTTGCTTCTATATGTACCCGGCAATCCTACCCACGACTTTCCAGAGAATGTCAAAGTGAAATTGAGCCTTTTTTGAAAGACAATTGGGTCCAGGAGGTGATACCATACAATTAGCACAATTAGCTCATTATGACAAGTACCATCACATTCAGTCCTGCTCCACCAGTATATCCAGCCATTTGGCAAGGACAATCTGTGGACTTCTATCACAAGCTCATGCACAAAAGAACATCTCAGTCCTATGCGCTACTTAGATATTTAAGGCAAACAACATGCCTTGACTTCCACATAACAGAATGAGATAACAATCATGAGCTTTACTGACAAAAATGTTGGTAAAGCCAACAATTTCGATCAATGGCTGCAATTTTTAGGCAGGAAAGAGCACAAATGCTGCACACTGCCTGCTGGGGCTGCATTGTTGTCAAAGATTTAGTGGCAATGGTTTTGACCTTGATGTTATGTGAAATCAAAGTCTTACAAAAAAGAAGACTACAATCAAAACACAGCTCCAATACCCAGTATGGTGATACATCTCAGTTGTAGCTAGAGCATGAACTTTATTGCAAATCAAACTTGGCCATGACTGAAATTTTGTAAAGCCACACAAATGCAGCTGTGGCCATCTATCCCATTGTCTGCTCGAAAGTGTTCTCCCAAAAGAAAAATTAAAGCTTATCCTGGTTGGTTGCAGAGCTTCTGTGCGGTGATCTTGTCAGCTTTATTTAACTTGTTTTCTTTTGTATACTAGTCATTCTCCAAGCCTTCTTAAGCTCAGGTTGTTTTGCTTCAAGGCAACAAGACTTTTGCTGTTTTACTTGATCCCCGGAGTGTATAAGACTAAGTATGTAGGAATGTTATCTGTTCCTTAAGTCTGTACTTTGTATTTACCATACCTAGCCACCTTCTTTTTACCTCAGCCTGCACAATAAACAAAACTTCCACTTAAAAACCGAGGTTTGGGAGAGAGAATATGGAAAGTAAAGTCTCATCATCCATAAATACAAGATAGTGATAGTATGATCACAAGCACAACCATAAAAGCATGGCATATAGGCTAACAAAACTTGTCAGTCACACAAATCATGCATGTCAAATAAAGCCCTGCTCAAATGTCTTAACTCATGGCTAACACCCTTCCATGAAACACTAGTTGATGAAACTTTATGTTACCACTACAGTCATCTCCTGCTCATGAGCCCCAGGCCAGGTACATATGCTCTCCTACACTTGCCCTGTTTCTTAGTTCCCAAAACAGGGCAAGTTCTGTGAAATGGTGCACACACTTCAACAATGAAATTTGCAGCAAAATGAGGTGCTAGAGGCATTCCATTTGCAAAACAGAAAGGGACCTTTCCCCTACTTTAAAACCAGTTTGATAGAAAGCATATGGATCTCTTTTGTTACCATGACAACCTTCGACTCTTTCGTTCTTGTACTGAAATCATATCAACTAAACATAGCACTACATTAGACATGACTTACATCACGAGTTCCTAATATAGAAATTGGCTGCAAGGAAAGTCCCTAGAAAAGAACCCTTACAGAGACTGGAAGGATGTGGCTAACAGCAAACGAAGTAATGATGGGATCTTGTGAAGCTTTTCCAGGGCTCAGCATTGCAGCTGCCTGCATATACATAAGCAAATGGATAAAGAACCAAAAATATTCTCTCTTTAAATGGTATAATGGAAGTGAGATGCAAAGAAACTGATATTATATGTGTACTACCACTAGATCAGTGAGACCTTAATTTACCATCACTGTCAGCTGCTGAATACAATGACAGAACAAGTAGCCAAACCAAGAAAGTCAAGCTTAAAAGGGCAAGGTTGCCATAGTAATGTGCAGAATTAGTGGTACCATAGCCAAACCAGACTAAGCTAAAAATACACAAGATTACAGATATAGAGGAAGGCAAATGAAATAGCCTATAGTCTTGATAAGATGGATTATCACTTACTGATGGAAACAGTTGCTGACAGAGGTCCAATGCTCTTAATGCAAGTTCCTTAACTTCCTCTTTGTCAAGCTCGTTTTCCAACTCCAAGTCATCCAAAAACTCAACCTGATCAGCCGAAACTGGTTTATGTTCAGACCACATCTGAGATTAACACATTGTTAGAAGAGCAAATGGTTACTGAAGGACGATACCTTGCCCACAAGTTGTCCAAATGTCCCAGGTTGCAGATCAAGCCTGAAAGCATTCTCATTCTATGAGAAGCACAGCTAAAGCCCATATAAAAGAGGAGGCACACTAGTGACTTAAAGATTTATTTAGTCCTGACCGTGTCAGTTGACACAGACTATATATTCAAATATCCTCCCGAAAAAAAGAGAGACAAATAGCTTATCATAATCACATTAAAAAGGTCTAAGCCCCCTTTCAAATGTCTTACTATAAATTTCCCGCTGAGAAGTAAAAGAGATGTCAAGCATATACAGAAATACCTCAAAACAGTTAGAGAACGCACGACTTTTGGGTTATCGAAATTTTGCATTCATACTAACAAACTCCACATGAGCTTCACCAATAGGAACAAAAGAATCGTGTCCTTGAAGAATGTTAGGTTAGGATTCAACAACACACACACTCACAGTGAGCAAGTAAACAGCAAGAGAGAGGAGTGCTAGAAGAAAAAACCCTTCTCCAACTAGAAGGTAAAAAGTGTCCATGGCTAAGGGAGCGTTCATACCAGAACTATAGAGGAACACGACAAGTGTAACAAAACCCCCTTGAGTGAATGATGTGAGCATACACAAGGAATAGACAAATCAATCCCCAAAACACTATCAAGCTGAGAGCCTTGCAAAAGGTTTCAAACATCTCTCTAGAGAGAGCTTTTGTAAACACATCTACCAAACATAAACCAAGTCAATCTCCCATGCGTGGAGCCTCTCTCTGGCATAATGGTAATGCAGCTCAAGTGCTTAGTGCAAGCATGAAATATTGGATTCCTCACAACTGCCATGGCACTTTGATTGTCAATATAGATAGGAGTGGGGAACTGCCGTCCCACACTAAGATCGACCAAAAGGCATCCGAGCCATACGCATTCCAATGTAATTGTAAATGTTGCCCTGCATTCAGCTTCACAGCTAGATGTGGCCATTGTAGACTACTTCTTGCTCAACCAAGAAACACATGAATCACCAAGCATGAAACAATTACCACTAGTAGACACCCATGTGTCAAAACAACCAACCCAATCACTGTCTGTGAATGTATACAAGCAAAGAGAAGTGCCTTTAGGGTAGAAAAGACCCAATGTTTGAGTGCCTTAAAGATAGCTAAAGATAGGTTTGACCACTTGCCAATGTCTGATACCAGGAGTGTGTATGAAGTGTGCCAACTAGGAGACCCCAAATTGAATATTTGGCCATGTATTACAAAAATGCAATAGACAGCCAACAACTTGCTGATAAAGCAAAGCATCAAATGGATCTCATGCATCCTCAAGTGTACACATGTGGCCTATCTCAACTAGAGTAGAGATAGACTAGTAGTCTTGCATCTAAAGACGCTCAAGGAGTTATCCAATGTACTTAGACTATCACAAAAGAATGCCCCTCTCAACTACAGTAAACTATATGCCAAGATAGAAGTGCAAGTGGCCAAGCTCTATGACATCAAAGGCATGCTGCAATTCAGCCTTTAAGGCTGCAATGTATGTCTCATGAGGTCTAGTCAACAACATATCATCCACATTAAGAATGAGAATCAAGAGGTTATCCCCATCTTTGCGAACATAAAGTGTGCTTTCAATGTGTGAATTACTAAAGCCAAGAGTAATCAAATATGCATGTATCTTTTTGTACCATGCCCTAGGTGCCTGCTTCAAACCATAGAGGGCCTTATGCAACCGGCACACTTTGCTCTCTAACCTTTTCTGAACAAATCCAAGAGGTTGTATGACATAAACCTCCTTATGAAGATCACCATTGAGAAAAACAGTTGTCACATCCAATTGATGCACATGCCAATCAAGATGGGCAGCTAAAGCAATGACACTGCGAATGGTATTCATACGTGAAGTGAGTATAAACATCTCATCATAGTCAATCCCATACTATTGGGTATACCCTTTGGCAACATGACATGCCTTCTAGCGATCAATGCTATCACCAGATCTACGTTTCAATTTGTAAACCCACTTTGTGCCTATAGCACACACTTACCATCATGCAAGTCACATACCTCCCATGTGTCATTTTTATGAATAGAGTCACTACATAGTTGGCATCCAATGCTCATCCTCTAAAGCATCATATAAAGAAATAGGTTCCTCATTGCATGTAGTAGCTACAATTTCATACACAACAAAGTTACCCTATGCATGGCGAGTGGCTACTCTGGTTCTAGTGGAAAGTGGAACGGATTGTTTGTTGTCCCATAATGTATCCAAGGGCAATCTAGCGATTGTTTTAGCTTCCCCAATAGCAGCCCTCTCATCGGCCACTTCATTATCAGAGATGCCATGATCAATGGGCTGAAAATCAGGTTGTTGTTCAACATGTGGTTGCTGCTGTAGACCCTCAATAGATTGCTGAAATAGACGAAAACCGGTTGCACTTTGCTGAAACAATGGTAATAAACTTCCAAACATATCCATAAGCTCAACATTGGGCTGACTTTTGCAGCCCATAAGGGCTAAACAACATGTTCAGCGAATACCACATCTTTACTAACAAAAATCTCGTTCGTGGAGGGTTGATACAAGCGGTACCCTTTACTTTCTACACTGTAGCCAATGAAAATGCATTTGACAACCGTGTCTTGAAATTTATGACCTGCAACACATCCTTTGATGTGTTAGAATTTGTCAATTCTAGGCAATGCCCACGTAATTCGTGTGGTGCAAACACTTTAATAAATGTCCATTTTATGTGTGTGTGTGTACCTAGTGTCTTAACATTAAAGTAGTGGCACTAGGGACTAAAGTTAGTTAGCCTAACTCTAGTTAGTTGGTGGAGGGTCAGGTCACCCTTGATCTAACTTAGGTCGCACCTTTCAATTCAACAAGTACGCTCTACTCTCTTGCTTCCACTCACTCACTGTCATTGTCTCTTAATCACTCTCCTCCATAACTGCTGCATTTTCTCACATTTGGTATCAGAGCAGCTCCCACACAAATTCCGATCAACCACCACCGGCCGCTGCCACTCCACTTGAGGTCATGCTACAACCAGGCTCTGCTCGTGCTTCGTGCAAGGAAGAGAACAGCTACTAAAGACTGAGTTGTTGTCTACACAGCCTCTAGCACCACCCATCTATGCTGCCTCAAGCCCAATATTCACTAACTGAGTCAGCAAGCAACCATTCCAGTGCTGCCAACGATGCTCAATCCACCGTCGTCCAGCCTGCTGCCTACTACGAAAACCACTAGCATTACTGCCAAAACCACCCGCTGCTCCTCTCACCTACAACACCCGGTCCGCTCAGCTCTCCGCCTTCTAGCGCAGCATCGGTGTTGTGCCCAACCACTAGTGCTCTATAGCTGCCATCCGCTTGGCTAGCACCAGCACCAACGCTGCCCAAATCCACCTCACCTGCCTGCTACCTATTTCCTCCATACCTACGATGCATGCGCCGCCGATGTTCTGGATAGCATACCTGCAACTCACGTCCGCTTGCGCCAATGCCGCATTTGGCTCACCAACACCTTTGATCAACAGCACCACCAATTGCTCTACCCTAGGCTTCTACTCCACCCACCATCAGTACCCAACAAGTGCCACCGCCACCTATACTGCTCCACCTCTTCTTGGTCAGCACTGACTGCGCCACTCAGCTGCCGATCTACATCCCGCACTTGTTTGGTCGACTAAGCCACCAGCAAGTCCCGAACACAATATGTGCTTCCCGAGGTGCTCAAAATTTGGGGCTTTTGCTCAATTCGGCTTCCAACGTGCGAATTGACACTCGACAAGCCGACATTGTGCAATTTCTTCCCAATTTGCATACCAAAATTGGGGCTTTTCGGTCTAGGGGCTCCAACATGCATCACAAGGCGGATCGAGGCAGCATTTCTACAGAAATTCGAAATGTAAGATATAAATTTCTTCAATTTCTTTGAAATTTTGTGAAGAAATTTAGGGCCTTGCCTAATACGCATTCCAAGGAAGATAACATGTGGTACAGCAACATTAAATTGCTGTGACTGTCATATTTGGCAGTAAAATTTGGTGAGACTTAGCATTAAATTGCTGTAAATTGTTTTTTTTTTAAATGCATTTCGAGGCAAGTGCAATACAGCAGTGCATTGTTGTAATTTGCAAGCTGAGTACTGATTTGTGTGACATTGGGGACACATTTGGCATATTTGTGACAGTTTGGTACTTGCATTGTAATCATGTGGGGACTTTTGGTACTCCGAAGAGTACATTCTATACTTCAGCATTGAAGTATTTGGCTGTTGATTGATTTTGTGCATTGTTGACACCATGGCAAAACAAGGGCATAATGATCAAAGCAACATCCTTGGTGTCCTCACTTAATTTGCAGGCTGAGTACTAATTTGTGTGACATTGGGGACACATTTGGCATATTTGTGACAGTTTGGTACTTGCATTGTAATCATGTGGGGACTTTTGGTACTCCGAAGAGTACATTCTATACTTCAGCATTGAAGTATTTGGCTATTGATTGATTTTGTGCATTGTTGACAGCATGGCAAAACAAGGACATAATGATCAAAGCAACATCCTTGGTGTCCTCACTTAAGAGGGCAAACTTGATCGCAGTGGACTTTTATGGTACACAACCTTCTCGTGACAAAGGACTTATGGGACTATGTCACTAGTGATCTACAACGACCAAGAGGTCTTGCACCTCAAACACCTCAACACAATGCTCAAGGTTGCTCGTGCTGCTGTTACTACCCCTCCTATCGAAGATGTGTGGAGATAGGACTCCAAGGTGTTGAAAATGTGTGGATCTAGAGCATGGCTATGGTGGATGAAACACAAAAACAATGTTCATGATGACATAGACTGGAGAGACCAACTATTACTCAAGTGAATTAGGTTCCAAGATGGAAGCTTGGACTCATAAACACAATCTTGAGTATGACACAAACTATGACTAAAAGGAAAAAGTACAATAGTATTCCATCATTGAATGATAAGAAGATACATCACTTTATAGACTCATGATGGTTTCCTTTTTCTCCACTATGCTTATAGGATTTATGCATCCTGTATTTCAAGCATCCTTTCTAGCAAACTGCTTGTGTCTTGCCCTATTGCTCCATACAAAGAGGCTATCACATGGATGTGATTGCATATTTCTAAACACCCCTCCTCAATCACAACCATGAAAAATGCACTAAGTGTACAGAGGCTGTCATGAGTAGAACCTTGCTAAGTGTGGGTATGCCACAAACATGGTAAACACCAGAGGCTGTTGCAGAAAAGGCTAAGTGTGGATACCAAAAAACATGGCTAACATCCAGGGACTGTTACAAGGCCTCACTATTATGCATAGGCTTACATGAGGATTTTTACAAGGCATATGTCACGAGCATTAATGGCAAGGACATTCAATACAAAGATATAGTGAAAAGTAGAGACAAGGACCGACAAGCCCTTGTGGTTTTCTTCATTAGATGTGTCATGGTGGGCATAGTAGATCTTTTTTTCTTTGTCCACTTCTTTGACGTAGTCCATTTTGCTTTGTTTGATGATCTTTTTGTCTTCATGGTCTTCTTTTTCTTGGTCTTTTTCTTTTTGGTTTGTTTGGTCTTTTTCTTCATTATGGTCTTCATTGACTTTGCTTGCATTAATCTTCATGTCCCCCTCAAGCAAAGATATCACCATTTTTTAGACTTGCATGATGCCCAGGGTAGCTGAAATATCTTCAAAATCTTCAAATGGAAACATTGATTGTACTTAAGTATAGCCAACTTCATGTCTTCTCTGTAGTATCAAGAGATACTATGTCTGGACTTGCGCTTGATGATGATTCTTGATGCTTGTCTTGTCCTTCGACTTGAGTCCCTTCCTTGCTGGTAAATCACTTGAATGCTTGTTGAAATGAGATTGTGTTTGCTGAAGACTGAGCAATTCTCAGTAGCAAAGACTTGAGTTACCAAGATTGGGCCACAGAAAATGAAGCTTAAATATTAATGGCTATGGTGTTGATGTTTGAGGTCCTCCAGACTTCAAAAACTTCAAGAACTTCCTCTCTTTACTGATTAGAACTTGCTAGAAAATAAGTAGGCCAGTGAGTCAGAGTGGCAAGAACTCCAATGAGCTTGGAGGAGTGAGAGAATAAAGTGAAAAATGAAGCTTTAGGAAGTTAGTTATGGCTGCCTGTAATTAGAGTTAACAAGCCCAACTGGTTTTTCTCCATTTCCAGTGCGCAGAGTGACTGTTCTGGTGAGTCGCTTGGTGAGTACGAAGCTCTTTTAGTGGGCTTCCATTGCCCTAAGCTCACAGAAGCAATGGCGTGCTATGTGCGTGGCAGCAACCGTATGACCAAGACAGACTGCTTGTTTCTTGCCCTATTGCTCCATACAAAGATACTGTCACATGGTGTGATTGCATATTTCTCAACAAAAGGATCCACAGACACTATCTTTGATTGCCTTGTCAATGAAAAGGACAATTATTTCACACATTCGGTCTTATAAAACCTCAAAGTCTACTTGGGATGTACTTGACCGCATGTTTGCAATATGCAATGAGGCCAAGATATCCTATTTTCGCAAAGAGCTAGCCATTTTCAAAGACAAAGAGATGGATTATGCACTCCAGCTATCCAGCACCCTGTATAAGTGTCTCTTTCTGTTGGATACATATAATAGATAGTCTCATGATGCTCTAGCAATTACTACTCTTTCGCCCGCAATGTAGAATGCAAAGCTATGGCATGCCCACTATGTACGTATGAGCTTTGATTGTCTAATGACCCTTCAAAGGTGTCAAATGGTAGATGCATTGTCTCCAACGGAAATCCCACCTCCTCGTGCATGTGAGAGATGTATTTTGGACAAAATGCACATGTTTGCTTTCAAGAAGGATGGTGCAATGCATGCTGTCCAGAAAATACAGCTTATTCACTCTAATGTTTGTGGTCCCATGAGGACACGTGCACTTGGGGGTCATCTTTATCTTATCACATTTATTGATGACTACTCTTGGTATACATGGGTGTATGGATTGAAAGCAAAATCTGATATATTTATGCATGTCAAACACCTTGCTACAAAGCTCGAGGCTGAAACCGGCTTGAAAGTACAGATACTTCACGCGCATAGAGGGGAGAGTACATGTCTCATGCTTTTAAGACATATTTGCTTAACCATTGCATTACATATCAAGCCACTGTTAGAATGACACCTTAGTAAAATAGTATTGCTGAAAGAAAAAATCAAACACTTATGGAGATGACTAGTTATATGCTAAAAAGCAAGGGGTTGTCTCATAAGTTTTGGCTAGAAGGCCTTCAATGTGCAAATCATGTATTAACTTGTCACCCACTAAGGCACTGAAGATGATCACACCGTTTGAGCCTGGCATGGCAAGAAACCCATAGTTGACTACTTTGAGGTGTTTGGATGCATCGCTTATGCACATGTTCCCAAAGAGCTTTGAGGAAAGCTTGATGACAAGGCTGTAAAATGCATATTTATGAAAGGGAGAGAAGGACCGAAGCTTGGACTCGAGAGCTATGGCGGGAGAGCAAGAGCAAGAGAGAGAGAGAGACAAGAAATGGGAACTCCAACAGTCACAATGTGTGACCGGGCCTTCCTTTATTCAAACTGTCACTAAAAGAATAAAGAATAAAGTGACGGTGACGGGCGTCTGCCACCTACAGTGTGCAATGGCGGTGATTGTCAGTGTAGTAATACACGGGCGGCTAGGCAGAGGCGCCTTTACCCCCAACAACCTCCCACTTAAAGGCAAATCTGCCCCAATGAGGAGTGAAAAGAAAAAGAAAAAAGACAGTACAACATGTACACATGTACAACAAGATGAGGAAAGACGTCATCTCATCCCACGCCCATCAACCTCCTGAGGAAGGCAAAGTGCTCTGTAGAGAGGCTTTTCATGAGCAAATCTGCAGGATTCTGGTCAGTCGAGATCTTGACAAGATCAACAGACTTGTCCTCAACAACCCCACGTATAAAGTGATACCTCACCTCAACGTGTTTCGTCTTCGCATGGAAGACAGGATTCTTGGCTAACTGAATAGGACTCGTAGAATCCGAATGCAGCGTAGGGATAGCATCAATACCAAGGTCAGCAACTAAACGACCCAACCAAATGGCCTCCTTGCAAGCCTCAGTGGCTGCAACATACTCGACCTCTGTAGTAGAAAGAGCCGTGCATTTCTACATCCTAGACATCCAAGAAACAGCACCTCCAGCATAGGTGAATACATAGCCGGAAGTGGACTTCCTACTATCTGCATGTCCTGCATAATCAGAGTCAGTGTACCCCACGACTCCTGTATCTTGGCTGCCATAGCGTATGCACATATCTGCAGTGCCCTTCAGGTACCTCATGATACCCTTCATGGCATCCCAATGCTTCTTGCCAGGTGTAGCCATATAGCGTGCCACAACACCAACTGCAAAGGCAATATCTGGACGAGTGGCTGATACCTTTACATAAGAAGGCAATGGACAGCCAATAGGCTTTACGTCCTGCATGCGAAAGCGCTCAAGGACTTTATGAATGTACTTCCTCTATAACAAGTAAAGGAGTCCCTGATGCCTGTCGCGTGTAATGCGCATACCAAGTATGTGAGCGGCCTGTCCCAGATCTTTCATCTCAAAGCTCTTCTTGAGTTGAGCCTTAAGAGCATCTAGCTCATCATGAGCTTTCCCTGCTATCAATATATCATCCACATAGAGTATCAAAAATCAATAAAGAACCATCACGAGCTTTCTTCGTATAAAGACACGGATCCATAGCACTCCGGCTGTACCCCTATGACTGCATAAAGGTATCAAACTTATGATACCACTCCCTAGGTGTCTGTTTCAAGCCATAAAGACTTTTCTTCAATTTGCACACTAGGTGCTCCCTGCTAGGTTCTGCAAAGCCCTTAGGCTGCTCCATATAAATCTCATCATGCAAATCCCCATGTAAGAAAGCCGTCTTGACATCCATCTAGTATAAACCCAAGTCAAGTTGAGCAGCCAAAGCCAAGACTAAGCGCAGGGTGGTCATCTTAACCACAGGAGAAAACACCTCATCAAAGTCCACACCATGCTCCTGCTTAAAACCCTTTGCTACCAATCTAGCCTTGTATGCCGGCTTGGGGTGTCCATGGATACTTTTTAGCTTATACACCCACTTGCATGGCAAAGCCTTCTTGCCCGTAGGCAAGGAAACCAAATCCCAAGTGTTATTCTTATGCAAGGAGTCTATCTCAGACTGCATAGCCCTCTCCCAGGAGTGACTGTCACCCCTGCGCATAGTCTCATCATAAGTGAAAGGCTCTCATACATCTGTAACCAAGACATAATGCATCGAGAGCTGAAATCTATCAGGTGGACGTCTGTCTCTAGTAGACCGTCTCAAGGCAGGGTCTGCTGCGTGCCCAGCTGCCTGTCCAACACCCTGACCATGAGCATCTGCTGCAGCTGTAGGCTGTCCAACTGGCTGTGCGGGAGCTCTCGGCGACAAGTATAAAGAAAAAGAAAAGATTAAGTTTGCAGCTTTACATTTAACCGACTCTTGTCCCTGGACACATGACAAAATGCCTCACATCCAAAGACACGGAGATGCGAATAAGAGGGGGTTTTCCAATCCATACCTCCTCTGCAACCTAGAAATCCAAACCACTAGAAGGTGATCTGTTTATGACATGCACAGCTGTACTAACTGCCTCAGCCCAAAAGCTCTGTGGTAGGCCTACATAACTAAGCATACTGCGTATACGCTCCTGGATGGTTCTATTCATCCACTCAGCGAAACCATTCTGGGGGGGTGTAGGGGGCAATCAACTGACGCTTAATACCCATCTCATCACATAACTGCCCAAAAGCACGTGAGACATACTCACCCCTATTATCTGTCCTTAGGCATTTTAGCCTATACCTAGACTAGTTCTCAACCAATGCAAGCCATCTCTAAAACATAGCCAAGATATCGGATTTCAGCTTAATGAGATAAGCCCAAACTTTCCGTGAAAAATCATCTATGAATGTAACAAAATACTTTGCATCACCCATAGACTGACAAGGCATGGGCCCACAGACATCCAAATGTACCAATGCTAAGGGCTCACTCATGCGTGGCCTACCAGACTTCTTATGCGTAGACCTAGTCTGCCTGCCATAAAGACACTGCTCACATGAATCAAAACATGCATAATCAAGAGGCGGTAAGTGCTGCAAAACAGAAAGCATTTTCATTCCCTTCAAAGACATATAGCCCAAACAGACATGCCAAAGAGATACATGTGGGATAAAACCCACAGACAAAACATGATCAAGGGAAGAAGCTGATACAATCAAGGGATAGAGACTGCCAGCCTTGGCACCTCTCGCAATCACAAGTCTGCCACGAGTGATCTTCCATGCAGAGTCTCCAAAAGATACATGATAGCCTACGTCATCAAGCTGTCCAACTGACATGAGACTGCGTGTCAAAGCAGGTACATGACGTACATCCTGCATAACAAAACTACTGTCAGAAGAAAACTACAGCCTAACATCACCAATGCCCACAATATCAAGAGAGTTGTCATCACCCAAGCGCACAGTACCCGAAACAGTACGGTATGAATGAAACCACTCTCGGCAAGGTGTCACATGAAAGGATGCACCTGAGTCCAAGAGCCAACACTATGCATACATAGAGTGTATCTCTGTTATCTGCGAAGCACTAGAAGAAGCTGCAAGAATATAATCATCATCATCAACATCCTCAGGCTGCATAACATTGATCTCTTCAATTTTAACACTGGACTATGCAGGTACTATGCTGCGATCAAAAGACTTATCCTGCACTGTCTTTCCCCTTATCTTTGCGCCTTTCATTGCGCAATTCATGGCATTGTGGCCTTATATGGCCCTTTTTCCCACAATGGTGACAAGTAACATCTGCATTCCTGCCACGGGATTTGCTACGTGACTTCCCACGAGACTTGGACCGAGATTTCTGAGAATCCCGTCCACGGCCACTACCACTACCATGCTTTCCATTTCCATCATTCCTGCCTCTAACTGTCATAGCATGAGACACACGAGAGGCATTCAAATTCTTACGGTTAACCTCTTCCTGTAGAAGAGCACTCTCAATATCACATAATTTCAAGGTAGCAATAGAGGCACATAATGCAGTGCAGAATAAATCCCATGACTCATTAAGAGTACCAAGCAAGAAAAGAGGAGTGACATCCTCTACAAAAGTGATGTCCTCCGAAGTCAAGTTCTTGAGTATACCATGGAATTGGCTCAAGTGAGAGACATAGTCACATTCTCCTTCGTGCGCAGATCCATAAGCTGCTTCAGCCAATACATTTGACTCGCTGGACTGTTCTTGTCATAGAGATTCTTGATTTTATCCCATAACTGTCATGCACTTTGTTCTTTCTCAAATACATTGTAGTGAATCTGTTCTATGAGAGACAATACAATGATGGACTTGCATAACTCATCAAGCTCAAGCCATTCCTCATCTGGCATAGTTGCAAGCGGATACCCGCTTAACCTCAAAGGTTTGATCTGCGATTTCTGCACCAACACCTGCCAAATCTCGCTCTTCCAATAAGAGTAATTCATACCATCAAGCTTAGTGATGTTGAAAATAGCATGATCAGTGGACGAACTCGCCATAATGCAGGATGAAAGACTGTAGACAGTTCAAAACTGCTTGCTGTTTACTACAGAAAATGACCAAAAAATCACCAAAATCGAGGGAAATGGCGAGGAAAGTGAAACCAAACCTGCTGCCCACCAAGTACTAGTGAAATACATCATTTCAGAGTGTTTCAGCATGAAAAATCCATGTCAGTCTATACATATATGCTTACTGTAATAAATTTCAGATTTCAGTAAAGAGAGCTAACAGTGCCAAAATCGGATCCCAAGGCAATCAGATATTGCCAAGACCAAAGCCGACATCATGCGAGCATAGCATAAGCATATGGCGGTCGATAAGCATGAATCCAACACCCAAGTATATCATACAAGCATCTGCCAATGAGTAGGCACACCCCCCAGTCAACAGGGCAAAGTGTTCCTGCCACTACCAAAACTTGACACAATTAGGTGTCAGTTCACAAAGATACGGATCCAAAACTAAGACTTAGCTCATAAGCATACAGTGAACCAAGACATGTAATGTATCATCCCAAAAGGTAAGAAGTCTCAAAGTCTCAAGTGTCTGTAACTGCTCAATGGCATGTAACGGCTCAATGCATAAAAGTACCGCCTGCTCAATGTCTGATAAGCATTCAAGAATGCTCCCACTGGCACAAAAGTCGTATGTACGAGCTCAAGAGCTCAAGCCAAGGCAAGACACAGTGCCAATGACATAAGTCCAAGACAATACATCAATAGTACATCCCGAACATATAGGCGGTAGAGCATCCGTATGTAGTATTCGTAAGCATGTAAGACATCAAATACATCCCAATCCAAACTCTAACAAGCCAAGTAACATCCAAGGCTACTTCAGATAATCCAAAATGCATCCAAGGTGAAGCTTCAATGAGCACTCAAGCTCAACGTATGCATAGGGTAATCAACCGTGACATGAGCATCAAGCCGTAAGCAACGGGTATGCATAAACCCAAGAAGCATCATTGTCAAAGCATATACCAATGTCAATAAGTGCGGGCTGAAATAAGCTCAAGCTTCCAAAAACATCCAGATTCAATGGCAAGCTCAAAGTCGTCCCTCGATGATCAATACATCATAGCATAACCCAAGACATACATCTGGAACCAATAGGCATATGTCAGCATGAAAGATAGCTTCAGTCCAAGAGTATTCAGCATGCATTTACTGTTATAAACTGTGTATTTCCAGCCCCAAAATCAAGCCAAAATCATAGCATTACATGTAGCTTCAATCCCCCAATCAATCGGAATGCAATAGGCATCAAACCGGTTATGTAGTCATGCCCAAACAAGCATAGGCATACAAATACATGCTGTCTCAGACCTGAAATCTGTTGCAGAAGATTCTGTCATCAGAATTTGGCAAATCCGACATCACCATCGTGTCCGGAGCGTGCCAAAACCACAACTTAGACTCTTACCTTGCCTGAATTGGATTCTGAATGTCCGAGATATAACAAAAAGAGTGATTTTTGGGCCAGATTTTGAAACAGATGCAAAAAAAATGTGAGCTGGCTGGGGGAGTCTGCTGTCCCACGTGTCAACAATGGGGCCCAAAGGGGGGGCTGGAAGCAAGATCCAGGTGAAGGAAGCTCCAAGAGGTGTGAGCTATGGCTGCCCACAACTTGTTTACAGCCTGTGAGACCTGAGAACTGAAGTAAACCCTAAAGAAAATGATCAAATACCTCTGATGTCATGCCATGAAGGTGCCCAACAATGCCAGAAAGGTGCTCGGGAAGCCGGGGAGTGACGGGAGCTCAAAGGAGTCGGATATGGCTGCCGGGAAGGAGACCCAATGCAAGTAGGGAGTCGATGGGATGTTGAGAATGCCACGAACCAAGCTCAAGAGTCGGGAAGCCGAGCTCTCATACCAGTTGAAAGGAAGAGAAGAACCAAAGCTTGGACTCGAGAGCTATGGCGGGAGAGTAAGAGCAAGAGAGAGAGAGACAAGAAATGGAAACTCCAACAGTCACAATGTGTGACCGGGCCTTCCTTTATTCAAACTGTCACTAAAAGAATAAAGAATAAAGTGACGGTGACGGGCGCCTACCACCTGCAGTGTGCAGTAGCGGTGACTGTCAGTGTAGTAATACACGGGCGGCTAGGCAGAGGTGCCTTTACCCCCAACAATTTATTTGCTACAATTTGGAGAGTAAAGACCATCGCTTGTATGAACTATGTACGAAGAAAGTTTTTGTCAATAGGGATGTCATATTTGCTGGAAATGCTGCATTTTCACATGATCAATTTCAGATGCCAACCACTCATGATGCCAATAATATCTTTCAGGATCTTTTGCCACTTTCTTTGGAGTTCGTGCCGGCTGTAAATGGCCGGACAGACATAATACAGCATGATTATGATTATGGTTTGTCTAATGCAGTGGAAGATGCAGTATAGCATGAAAGGGTTGCTATGAACACAGTCAAAACTGTCCCTAGATGACTGTTATGCACTCTCCAAGAGAGTAAAATGGATGCTCCCCTACCTCAATGCACTCGAAGGGTTGCTAGACATGCAGCATATGATGGGTTGTGGGGGGGGGGGGAGAGCGAGGGGGGCACATTTGGCTAATTTTATGGAAGCAGATGATTGTGATAAATATGTATTTATGAGCTCATTGTTGGATGATGATGTGCCTACTTACTTGGATGAAGCTCAACAAGATATACATTGGATGCAGGCCATGCAAGATGAGTTAGACTCTATTACCATTAACTCTACATGGGATCTTGTGGATTTACCACCTGGTAAGAAGGTTATTGGTACACAATGGGTTGTTAAACTCAAATGCAAGGCTGATAGCACTATTGACAAGTACAAAGCACATTTGGTAGCAAAAGGCTATGCACAAAAGAAGTGCATAGATTGCAAGGAAACTTTTGCTCCTACATCTCGTATGAGTACACAGACTAGAGTTAGTTAGTTAGTTGGTGGAGGGTTGGTTAGGTCAACCCTTGACCCCACCATAGATTATACATTCACTCTATTTTTTTGGTTCAACAAGTACACTCTACTCTCTTGTTTCAACTCACTCACTGTCACAGCTAATGCATTTTTTCACATGATGCTCTCCTCTCATTTAAGTCAAGCTAATAGAGGCCATTGTGCAATGTGCTAGTGACAATGAGGACATCCCCATCACTACTATCATAGACACTGCATCAATCCATATGGAATTTAACCACAAAACCAACAGATGTAATGGCTAAAACTGAAAGGATTATGCCAAACACATACAAAACCTTTTCAAGCATAATATCTACTGCAACAATGGGAATCTATCCAATGCCTTGGATTGTATATGAAGCGTTATTTACACATACAACTAATTCCTTGTTTGTACATTTGCATATGATGCAAAAAAGTCACAAAAGGATGTTATGTGCTTGGAGGCACCACTTATCAAAATATCATGTATTGCTGTTTTCAGCTACTAAAAAGCCATGTGCATAAAAAGAAGGATCATACAAACAATGCACAACAAAAGCATAAGACTAACTACCAAACATACTAAATGTGCTATTGCATCCTTTGCACTTGCTAAATTTTCAACATACTGTCATGCCCGATTGCTTCCTTTTTTTCACTTGCAATCCTCTTTCTGTATTCTTCAATAACATGTCCCTTTCTCTTCCAATACTTGCATCTCTTTTTCTTAGCACTCTCTTCCTTGGTGCTTGAAGAGTCCGTGGAAGAAGTGAATTTGTCTTTACCCTTTGAGTTTGATGGTTACCGTGACTTTCCTTTTTTCCTATGCCTAGCTGCAAATGCTTGATTTTCCATACTTATGTTAGAGTAATTCGCCCATGATTGCTCTTCTTATAATAACAATGACACCAAAGTATCAAATGTGTATGCATCACCGTCTCTTTTTACAAGCAAGCGAAGTGTAGTAGCAAAACTCTGATAAGATTCAGGTAGGCCAGCCAAGACTATAGAAACAAGAGAAGCATCAAGAATTATCTCATCAATATTTGAAAGCTTGGGTTATGCCCTTGACATGCGTGATGTAGGCATCCACCGAATCACCCTCTATCGTGTGCTCCATCTCAAGCTATTTGTGCAAATAGGTTGCATGAGCCTCCTTGCAATGTGATACACTAAAGCAAGCTTATCCCAAGCATCATTGGCTATTATGCACGATCAAATATACAGAATAACATGTCTTTTGCACCAAAGTGCAATCAAAACATGGGCATCTCACCCCATCCCATCTCTAGTGATCAGCAATGGGAGGTGCAACAGGGGCTAGAGCAGAAGATTGCTTAAAACAGTAGATAAAATAGATGAACTTGCATCATTTTGTGCAGTGGGGCCTGTAGGCCTAACCTCTCAACCAAATACATAACCCCAAAGCTGCTTGGCAACCAAAACATGCTTCATCATGCATGCCCATCGAATAATTTGTGCCATCCAATTTATCTGAATCCCCAAACATGTTTAGCAAATCATTTTGTCCCACCATTGCTTGCTGCAAATTGCTGGTATTTGTGACTAGCTGTTGTCCAAAGTATAAATGCACGTTTATCCCACCATTGCTTGCTACGAATTGCTGGTATTTGTAACCAAATATTGTCCAAAGTACAAATGCAACACAAAAATGAAGTTAAGGAAGACTCTAAAACTTACAATTTTATGACTTCAACATCGATGGAGATGCTAAATGTCAAAAAATCAAAGGAAATTTTGTTTCACTATCCTTAAATCATGCAAAATGATGAATTGCGCTATAATGAGATAAATTTGAAAAATTTTCACAAAAGCCTAAAATTTTAATGATAAAGTTGGTCAAATTTTAGCTCAAAAGTGTAAAGCCCCAAATTTTTTATAACACCACGGTGAAATTTCTTGAATTTGATGAAGATATCTATAGAATTAACTGAAATTCCCAAATTGAGAGACAAATTTTGGCTTGTTGGATGCAATTCGTACAAATCCCCCAATTTTATCTCAAATTTGTACTTAGACGGAGATGTTGGTTGAAACAAGGATCTATGCAACTCAAAGATTGATTAATCAACAGCGGATTAATTTGAAATGCAAAGTTTGAATCTATGAGGCTGTGATGAAGCTATGTGACATGGTAGGAACAACGTGCACGGCACAGCATCAAGCAAGGAGAGGCGTAAAGAACGTGTCGCGACTATTAGTAGCAGAAGACTCATGAGCAAGCGAGAAAAGACTCGCCAACAGCAAGCAATATGGCAATCTAAGATTTTTGCTCTATCCTGCTTCTATGTCTCCATAGATACTATCCAAGAGAAAGAGTGGAAGAACGAGGAAGCTTCTCACCTATTCCTTGCTTGCTTAAATCCTTGTTTTTTTTCCATCACTCGAGCCTCCAAAACTAACCTCTATCAGTGGTGCGGCTCTAATACCATGTCACAAATCGTGTGGTGGGGGAACTTGCTTGAGTTGATGCGCCACACACATACCATACACATAGGAGGAAGCTCACTCAAGAACACAAGAAGAGAGATGGAGACCAAAATGTTTTCTTGGTAGTCTCTTTTTTTTATTTTACATATAATACAATATACACAAAGTATAGATAAGAAACAAGCTGAGTGTAGCCAAGCACTTGGCTGAAGAATGCACTTTAGACTTGCCGTTGAGCTGGAACTCAATGGTGACTATGGCGGTCGTGGTGGCTGACGAGCTTAGCAGCAGCAATGGAGAAGGTATGGCTCTAATAGCACAACTAGCTTGGGATTCAGCAACACACACACACACACACACACACACACACACAGTGAACAAGTGAACAGCAAGAGCAAAGAATGTGCCGGAAGGTCACATCCAATATGGAAATGATAATGAAAGTACAATCCAGTTCCTAAGATACTAAGTACCACACCCACTAATGGATGTTCGCAAGGGAAAAAAACCTTCTCTAGCTAGAAGATAAAAAGTGCCCATGGATAAGAAAGCATTCACACCAAAACCACAGAGGAACACGATCGGTGTAACTACTAACAAAGAAGGTACTTAACAACCCCAAACTTTTAACTTTTCCAAAGAACGCATCCGTCCATATCATTGTACAAATGCTGAAAAACACATACTTGTTGTCCAGATTAGATACAGATTTGCTCTTGTTTATTGTACATATTACAAATGATAGCAGAGACGTGTGAGCTGTGATATGTTTCTCAACATCATTATCCACACAAAAAGACAAATTATGTGCTTATGAGTGGAAGGCCTTCTCTCCAGAAATGCATCAAGCTCACCCCAGTCTACATTGACACAAGATGTAGTCATCTAACCATGGCGCCGCAATACAAGTAGTATATAATTTATTCACCCCAGACCACGCAGACACGAGATACAGTCATCTAATCATGGCACAAGATGGTGAACTAACCTCCTGTTAATAACTCGAAAACGACGTACACCATGGGCAATGATGCAAGATTTGCAATCCTTATCAAAAAGATTTACTTTCATATTCTGCAAGAATTTAAATAGAATACCAGTGAACTCAGTGTTAGCATAAAGAAGTATCATAAAACACAAATTGATAGCTTTGAAGCACATTCAAATGCTCATCAAATTGTAGAATGTGTGTATCTGCATGTGTGTATGGTACATTCATATGAAAAATTTCACTCTTATAGATTGATGTGTGCCACCTGTTTAACATCAAGCTCGGAATTTCAATGTTGAAATATGATATAAAGAACTGACACTAAGTGGCAATCCACACAAATCGTTTTATGTGCAAGCAAATTATCCTGAAAAATAAGGCCAGGGTAGAACGCACAGGAATTCTCTCTCTTCCATTGACAATTACCCCATAGGCTCAAGCTCCACTCTAATATCATACTGGATAAAAGGCCTTTGAAATTGATATACAAGGGTCCAGAACAACCACTCTAGATTTCCCTTGAGTCAACTCACATTTGTCTGGAGACTTTGCACACACATATACACAATGTCACATCTTTCTACCCAGTTAACCATAAAATCAACAGACTTATCAGAATGGAGAGAGCAACTATACTCTCAACATGTTATGGCATTATCCCAAACCAAATTCAATATTGTAAAGCACAATGTCAGGTCCCAAGAAAAGATAAAGTGAATACATACCGCAATTGTCCCAATTATATCTTTGCATTCAATAGGATCTGACAAGAACTCTGAGCACAAAGTTGATACACCAAATGGTTTACCTTGTTCCAAACAATCTTTGACCTGGATGCCAAGGCAAAGGTGACCTTTAGCTCTTGATTCCACTTTTATATCATCAAGCATCTGTTACATGTTACTTAACAAGAGATCTGGTTGTAACATGCATAAACTAGAACCATACCATAAGCCTGTCACAGGGATTTTCAATGAATAAGGGTATGAAGAAGCCAGGAAATAAGACTTGATTCACAGAAATAATTGGTAACTTTTCAGGTTCATCTGAATTTAGTGTCTGCTGACGGGCATGAAATGCTGATTGAGGCTGCTTAGAAGGTGGACCCCTGTCTGGAAAACTTGTATTATAATCCCAGTATTAACATAGCAGCCTTGCTTCTAATACAGAGAAGCGTAATACACAAACTTACATGCTTTATGAAGTTTCAAATACAGTTTGTCCAGAACAGATTTGGGACTTGTTTTGTATGCTTTCCGAAATGTGTCCAACCAGTCAATCTTTGCATTTCGTGGAAGAAAAAGGCTTTTACAAACAGCCTCTCTGCATCAAAGAGAAAGAGAAACACATATCAATTGTCCAACAAAACAAAAAACAAAAAACAAAAAAGGAATTTGATACTGTGAAGTCATATGGCATCACTATAGAACATGAGGAATCCACTCAATGTCGGCCAGTGAACAAGCATGAACTGATCCAACAAATTAAACTCTCTGAGAGACACTATCATGATATTCTTTGAAGATCCATTGGTGTCAAACTGAAACTTTGGAAACATCCCTTCAAACAATCTAATTTTATAAAAAAGGGGCCCACTCCTTTCAATACATAAACAACAGGGACGCTTAGCGTTAAGACTATTACTCTAAAAAAACATTCCAGCAGCTCCCAGGCGGCATTCCAAGTGACATTCGCACAAATTCAGAAAAAGCATCCAGGGGTACAGAAACCCCCTGCTCTGTGGACAAGCAAATCATGCCAATCAGAAACAGACCAACTATTATACATTCACATGAGAAAAAGTATTGAACAAACAAGCATGGGTGGCCATACCAGATGATGAGATAGAAATCCCAGCAGCACCAATTGAAAAGAGCTTCGAGCCACAAAATATGTGTGCTTGTTCTCCTCCTGAAACCTCTTGATTCTTACCATCAACTGTTGACAAGGATGCTCCTGCTCTAAACAATCAAGAGTTCAGAAAAATTACCAACATGAGTAGTCCATTAGTCAGATGCTGATATATCAGTAAATCGTAAGGGTGTTCTGTCAATCAGATCCTGATGTAAAAAGTCATGCAAACAACACTTTGAACATGCTCTGCTTAGAAGCCTTTCAAGTTAAAGATAAACATTCCACTAGCTAGTGCATCAGACAAGCATCTCACTTGCATGACCCGATCCAATCCTCATCTTCACCTATGAGATATGTTCCTCATGCTTGCTTGGTAAACAAGCATTACGCTTTTGCATAGAAACAACCTTTATCACTGCAGCAGCAAGCATATAAATGTCTATTTCCAGAAAAGTTAACATGCAGACCTTCATGTCCAAACTCATTTAGTTCATCATAGCATGCTGAAGGACAGTCCATGAGTATCGCACTGTCATTGGCAGGTATCTAGAGAAAGAAAAAACTAAAAATGCCCGTTTGCATCTAATGAAAGGCCAGCAATGCAAATGCCCATGCAAATCAGTATTGGAAAACATTTGCAAATTAGCTTTACTATATTCTAATGGATAATTCATGGTTCTTTGTAGCAATCAAAGCATGAGACCTGCAACTTTCAGGAAACATGTTGCTGAGGCGCTGAGTCAACTCTGAGAGATTATAACCTGGCATAAGAACAAACAAATAAGGTGACAGATAAGCCCAAAACTATTAGATTCTTTAGAATTGACCATGTATGCAGCCTAACTCCACACTAATTCCACAAAGACTATGAGTCAGCAAGACTGACAAAAATAAGTAAGAAATTTAGCTGCAGCATGCCACACATTGTATATCAAAAATCACTTTGTGTTCAACTATAAAAGCAAGAACATACGAGAATTATGTGAGCTGGGTGCCTAAAGACATGATTACAGTAAATGTTAGAATACGTTTAAAGGCTATATATCGCAATCCCGACATGTCATTGTAAGGATGTTTCTACCTTCCAAAAATAGCACTAATCTACTCAACGATTTTCTCTATCAAATGAGAATCCTATTAAAATGACCACCCCATCCAGATCAGAATACAATACAGGCCCTACAAATGAACTTCTACACTACAAACTCACAAGAGAACATGTAATGTAAGGGCTGTGTAAAAAACCAATCTAGTGGCCTATAATGCCAGGACCACATGCAGATCAAGTGGAAGAAGGTGCCTCGCCAAGACCATATGCAGATCAAAGTGAAAGAAGGTGCCTGAATCCAAATAGCAAGAAAGGTACCTCTCCTAATAAGCTCAGAGTCTCCCTGTCTATCTACATTGAAATGGTTGAGTAGTTTCTGTCTAGATCCTAGAGAAAGTCCCTCCTCCTATGCAAACATCTTGCTGCCCAATGGCATGACTAAAATCTTGGTATCCAAATGCACCAAGCTATGATGCTAGCAATCACCTCCCATCTTTGACAATCATAGTCACAAGTGACACAAAGCTGGATAGGGATGGGGAATGGGGGATGGGAAATGGAGAACAGAGAACAAGGAGGAATTGCTGTCACTTGTGACTATAGAGTCACAACAAATGCGACGTGGGGCAGAAAGAAGCTACTAGACCCACAATCCTCAAGTCCAAAAATGCTGTCACTTGTGACTATGATGACAATGATTTGTAGTCCCTATTGTTTGCGAAGAGTCTAGTATAGCACAATGATGCTCAAATGCTGCCCATTGATGAAATCATAGTCGTGAGAAGAAATGGTCGTTTTTGGACTTGAGGATTGTGGGGATGGCAGCTTCTTTCTATGTGGCTATATCTTCACATGTGACGGAAATTCCTACCCTTCCCCCATCCCCATCCTGTTTTGCATCACTTCTGACTATGGATGAAACATGCATGAATCCCCTATATATTCTTTTAACAATATGCAAAAGGGCATTCAAACTTGTAACAGCCCAATGGTTCTCTACTTTGTATCGTTCTAATAAGAAGAAATAATGCAAAATAAATTTGTCACAAAAATTGCTTCAAATATTGGTAACATATGTTGAACAAAATTCGTTCTTATAAAACTCACTAAAACCAAGAGGGTGTGAGTGCCTGAATGAGAGAGAGAGAGAGAGAGAGAGAGAGTGTGTGTGTGTGTGTGTGTGTGTGATTCTTGGGCAGGCCCGTCTTTATTCTTTTCGGCATATTCATCAACACTTTCGGGTGCCTAGAGGACATCATGATATTTGGTCGGCCATACAGGACAAGACTCTTGAGGTACTATTCTTTGCCTATGTTACAGCTATTGTCTCCCTAGCGTGATTGGAAGTTTGTGATTCCTGATGATTTCAAGAAAAAAAAAAAACAAGAGAGAGAGAGAGAGAGAGAGAGAGAGTGTGTGTGTGTGTGTGTGTGTGTGCGTGCACGCACACGCGCACAAAGGATGAAGAAAAAACAATCTGAACAGAATGTTGATAATAAAGGTTGTATAAAGTGGACAGAGGCCATCCATGGGTGTTGGAGAGACCAAACATTAAGGGTGCCAAAGGCAAACACATGGACAGAGGCCATCCATGGGTGTTGGAGAGACCAAACATTAAGGGTGCCAAAGGCAAACACCTATCAATAGGTGAAGAGAAGGAAACTGGTCCAATGATACACACTAGTTGGATGAATCAGCCAAGAACTAGCTTGGTAAACACCTCCATAATGGTGGAAGCTATTGCTAGGCTTATCTAGACATGAAAGGGCAAAAGTGACAATACAAACAGTGCTAGAGCTCCAAATGTCTCCATACAACTCAGATTGGGGCTCATAACCGAGAGATGATGCATACAAAGAACATGAATGAAATTAATGATTGCTAACATCCCCCCTCAAATCCTAAGAGCTATTGAAGGCCCAAACGATGCATGTGATGAATCATGAACCATATATGCCAAGGAAAAGCCTTGGTGAAGATACTGACGACATTGTCCTCTGTAGAACAATACTCGAGCTCCAACTCACCATCCAAGAGATGCTCTCAATGTGCTTCGTGCGGACTTGACAGGATTTTTGGAGCAACCAAATTGCTGCACCAAAGAAGAGTAGGTCACCGTCACTAAGGAAACCTGATCTCTAACAACATCTTCCAAAGCCAAACAATCTATGAAGTTGAGGAACACACAACTTGATACTCCATCCCCATACTAGAAAGAGCAAGAGTAGGCTGCTTCTTGTTGCTCCAAGAGATCGCTCCAAATCCCAAAGAGAAAAGAAAACATGGGGTAGACCTATAGGCTATGATTTGTTAAGCTAAAAAGTGAGCATTTCTTATTAAATCTTAATTAGCTCATTTAAACATCCCCAAAACTCAAACTTTGATGACAAGAGTTTTGTGTCCCATAAGCAAACTTTCCCAGTTTGGTTGGTTCCTACATCTACATCAAGCACAATAGGATTAGGATCATTTGTTTATGCTTCTAGCACTTATTTCTTTTTCAATTTCACATGTTAGCTACCCACAGGTGAGTGCCACTCTACCCCCTCATTCATCATTATCGGAAATACCACCCATTAACATTGTACCTTACACACCTACAATTGAGCACATCTATTTATCTTGGGATGACTGTGCTAGGTATCCCCCTCATTTCTCTTGGGCATGCACCACGCATTCTATCAGCCTCACATAGGCAGGGATACCCATCCTCTACTTATTGTACACCATGACGCACTCCATGGGTCACTCTGACACAGGAAATTCCATCCTCTACCTATAGTGTTTCTATCCACCCTCCGTGGGCTACTCATGCGAGTACCATGCCCATGCCTGTTAATCCACACCTACTAATGGATCAAATATGTGTGAAGGAAACTGCTAGGGTTTGCACTGAGGACACACAGAGTGTACGACCATGACAGAAATACAAAGAGACAGACACAGACACAAAGGGAAAAACTCAAACCCTAAACGCAAAACTCAAAAACTCAAACCCTAAACACAAAACTCAAAACTCAAAACTCAAAACTCAAAACTCAAACACAAACAGAAGAAGGGAGAGAGAGAACACAACTCTGAAGTGAATGAATGCTGTAAATGAATGTAAGAGTGTACAATATGCTGGCACAGCAATGTCAGAGTGTGACATCCACCGAAGACGGATCCCAAGTCTGTGACCACCAATCAGAGTGTAGGAGTGCTGAATAATGAATGGCAGCAGGCTGGTTCACCAAAACGCAACAGTCTGGAGGCTGGAAACTAGTAAACGCAGCAGTGTACAACCGATCAGAGGCTGGAAACTGTGCACAGTCCGCAATAAACAGCAGGTTGAAACAATATCTGAGAGTGTCAAGGCCTGCAATGCTGAAAACGCAAGCTAGCTGACCTGGAGATGATGGACAACAGACTGAACAACAGTCTGGAGCAGTCGCCAGCAGCTGAGAGTTGTCGCCTACAGCAATGGACAGGCTGAAGATAATGTGGCTACAGTCGATGATGGTTGGACAGCAGATGGAGGCAGGCTACAGGCTGCAGGCTGGAAACTGGGCACCAACAGCAGCAGAGGGTGTGTGGGCTGGTGTAACCTGCAAACAAGTATAATCGTTGAATGGGGGCAGCTTGTCTATTTACAGATGTGGAAGGGCGCCCCAAAAATTAGGGTTTCCACTAAACTCTCTCGAACCACTCCCCATTTTAGGATTTCCACTGAACTCTCTCGAACCACTCCCTGTTTTAGGGTTTTACTCTAAAAGAGCATTTCTAGTGTGTTTTGGGGCTGTTTAAAAGGGTAATCAGCAAGTAATGCATATTTGAGCTCAACACTATGCACACATCCCACATGCATATTGGGCACTCTCAAATTAATTCCCAAATGTAATCCATTCCCCTATCCTACCCACCCTATTCCTCACTCGGCATTAACACTCCAATTGCTATGGCCAAGAATGTCTTTACGGATAAAACTCATGCCTATGTAGAACCCTCAACTGGCCCACCCTAACCATATCCATCAATGGAAAGCTCACAATGCTACAATAAATGTCGAGAGAAAGTAGAGGCACTTATTGAGTTTCACTCACAATTTCAATACTTTCCCCTAGCATTTAATCATTGGAGTCATCTTCTTGACCGTTATGTGGCATGAGATTGTACCCAACATATCAATGCCAATTATGAGCTATAGGAATTTTCTATTAAGAAAGGGGATGATCTAAAGGTTACACCCTTCGCTTGTCAAGGACCTTGTATAAGGGCCTTTCCTTGCTAGACACGTATGAGAGGAGTTCTCATGATGCCTTGGCAGTTAGCATTGTTACGCCCACTATCTAGAATGCGGAGCTATCACATAGGGTGATAATACTTGATCAAGCACTTAATTACAACAACTAATAAAAGAGCATAAACTGAAATGCACTTTACCTTAACAATCTTAGACATTGGATACCCTCTTGGCTCCAAAACTAGTGCCCCTTTCGATATTTCTTTAACTTGAATTGCTAATGCATTGAGTGCAAATTGAGATTTCACAATCTCCTTTACTAATCCAAAAGCCCCTTGCTTGGCAAGCAATTTGCACCAATTGCCTCTTGATTTTCACCCACGACTTGCTCTAATGGAACCACCAACTGGCCCAATGCTACCCCAATTCACAATGGATGGACTGCCATTTGAAATCCCTGACAATTCCTTGAATTTCATATGCTGATTTCAGTGTATGATGACCTTGACTGATGACATGGGTCCCAAGGTGACTGCTAAACCCTGATTTTGGTAAAATTTTAGGGTTTACAATAGAATTCTCATTGCTATCCACCAAATTTGGCTGAGATCTGCTCCAAATGGCTGAGAATTACTGAGATTTGTTGGGAGAGTATGAGAGAAGGCTGTAGAGAGAAATTCCAAAATTTCTTCGCGGAGAAGCTTCAACAATGGTTGGGTTGTCGCCTGCCTCTAAGTGTTGTTACCAGAGGCTGATGGTCTCATAAATGTTGTCATTTGCCTCCTTTGGTCTCCAAGTTGCTGTCCTCTACCTCCGATGGTCCTAAATTAAATGCGCCCAGATTGACATTAATTAATTAATTAATGCTAGTCCCTCATGTCATCACAAACACTTAATGGTCAAATAATTATCCTAGGGTCAAAATTGACAACACCTAACAACTAAAGCCTAGCTGGAATAACTTGTCACAACCTTTGCTTTGACATCCACTAACTTCTCGAGGTCCTTGGCCTATAATCATAAAGTAATTACCATGTGCATCACATATGCCTTACAATCTTGCATATTTGATTATTAAATTAATCAAATGATACCAGCAAGATTAAAACGTCTGAAAATTTCCATTGTCACGGAATGCGCTTGTTTGCTAAACTGGCAAATGATAGTCCATATCCCATCATTTCCTATAGGCGTCCTAGAAAGCTCAAAAATAAAATCAATTGCAAGACTTTGCCAAGGCCAATCTAGAGTAGGCAAGGATTGTAACAAACCCAATATGTTTTGCCTATCATGCTTGACCTTCTAACATACGACACATGTCCAGACAAAGTGCTCTACATCATGCCTGAAAGCTAGCCAATAAAAGAAATGCTCCGCCGCCTTAACTGTGACATTAATACCTCTATGTCCTACATACAAAGGAGCATGACTTTCAATGATCACTCTAGTCCTCAATCGCCTTTGACAATCATCCATGCATCATCAAACAGCCATCTCTAAGCATAAAGTGCTCATGCCTCTAGCCATTGCAAAGCTGATCAAAAACATTAGTAAAGTCCAAATTAGCAGCATATTGTTTCTTTATGGCATCCAACTTAGTGCGATAAACAATCCTGGCCGTTGAAATTTGTGGCTTACGTGACAGTGCATCAGCCACAACATTCTCTTTACCATCAATATATACAATCTAAAAATGAAACAGAGAGAGAAAATTTATCTATCTCATAGGCTTCTCTGACAACTTTGTCTACATCAAAAAGTATCTCAATGTATGGTCTATCTACACTGTAAAATCAGCCCCTAACAAGTAATGTTTCCACGTAGATAGTGCACGAATTATAGACAAGAGCTCTCTCTCACAGATCTACAAATTCTTCTTTGTACCATGGAGAAGAGAGCTCTCATAAGCCACAACTCAGTCATTCTGCATTGAAACAGCCTCAGTGCGATTTCCACATGTATCACATTGAACCACAGATGACTTCCTTAGATCAAGCAACACAAATACAAGATCTAAAGTCATCTTTTCTTTTAACTTCTCAAATGCTAAGATTTCCACAACTATCCATATCAATGGCACATTCTTCTTCTGCAAAGCATGCAATGGAAATGCGATTCCAACAAACCCACGTACATACTTTCTATAGCAAGAACATAAACCCAAGAAGCTACTGCAGATCTCATGTGCATTCTTCAAAGGTGGCCATAAGCGTATTGCCTCAACCTTTGCAAGGTCCATACAAATACCATCAGCCGATACAATATGCTCCAAGAAGTGGATAAAAATTTCACTTTTCTCGTCTCTAATGACCAGCCTATGCTTACACAGTTCATTGAACACAATGTCCAAATGCTTTCTATGCTTTGCCGCACTCTTTGAATAGACAATCATGTCATTAAAGAAAGTGCCCATGAATCCTCTATGTGGCCTAAAGATACAATCCATCATTTGACTAAAAGTGGCAAAAGCGTTCGTAAGTCCAAAAGGCATGACAAGAAACTCATATAACCCAAAAGATTCTTGAAAGTTGTCTTAGGCACATCTTCCAGTCTAATGCGTATCTGATGACACCTACTTTTCAAATCTATACAGGTAAATATGGCTGGCCCCTGCAATCTATCCATAATATCATCGATCCGAGGGATCAAAAAAACGATTATTTATCATGATTTTGTTCAAGGCACGATGGTCAATGCACATACGCCATGAACCTTTTTTTTTTGCACCGAAGGCACTAGAGAACAAAAAGGAGATGATCTGGGCTGAATCAACCCTTTCTCTAAGAGCTCGTTCACCTCACTCACAATCTCCTCATGCTGGGATGCACTGACGCTGTAGGGTAGCTTATTAGGTGAACTCCTTCCAAGCATAAGATCTATGTCATGATCTTTAGGCCGTTCAAACGATAGTTGTTCTAGAAGTGACTGAGAGAAGCAATGTAACGAGCGGGGGACACGAGAACATGGCATGGTAACATACCAGTCACACTGATGGTATATAAGGTGTAAGAGGGTATTCTGAGGCATCACAGAATTATCAAGAATCTCTATTTTCACCTTCATAAGCTTTCATGGCTTCTTTTTCTTTTTTCTCCCTTTCCTCTCTTTCTCTCTCTTCTCCCTGTCTTTCTCTCTACTCTTCTTTTTCTCCTGCAGTCGTCCTCTCTCTTTTCTTCCTTAGTTAGGCTAGCTAGGTCTCTTTCATTATAAGTGGTATCAAAGCTTTGTCTTTGATCATTCTCTTTCCCATAGATTTAGGGTTCTTACAGTTTCTCACAATTAGAAAATCTCAATTACATATTTCTCACAAGTACACAGGGAGTACTCAAGCAAGTTGTCAGCCCTCTTGAAGACTATGGCAGCCTTTCTTGGAGCTTTCCTAAGAACCATGGACGCATCTGGAGGCGCGAAGATAAATTTGAAAGATCGTCACTAATTTCCATGTAAGTTTCTTGAGGGTTTTGGGCAAAAAGAGTGTAGCAGAGTTAGAGAAGACCAAAAGCACAGTTACTTTTTCAAGAGAGCCTTCTCTCTCCTTCCTTCAAGCTGCCATGGAACCTTCAGCACTTCATGCCCAACATCTAGAGCACCCATGAGCCTTGTTTGCCCTGCCTGGAGCCTCCTAAGGCCAGCCCGAAATTTACGGAGCATTTTGTGCTGAGTGGTCTACTCTCTTCCTCCTGCTCCAGCTCAGTTCCAGCACTCCCTACTTTATCCTCCAGCTCTTGGCATACTTCTAGGCAAGGCTTGAGCACGGTTGTTGAGATTTCCCACCAGTTCTTCACATATCTCAAACCCTACTGTGGGCAGCAGCCATGAAACCTTCAACCAAGCTCATGGCACACTGAAGCCCCTTCAATTTCTTACCCCTGGGAGCCTTGGAAGCAGCCACAAGCTTCAACAAGTAAAGATATACGACATTGAAGGCCCCCATACAACCACAGGCTGCAAGAAGAAGGGCAACCACAAATTTCTTGAAGAGGGCAACCATTAACTCTTCCCCGAGCTTGAATAAGGTATGTCAATCGATTCTTGCTCTCTCTTTTACATCCAAATGTTGAGCTCAGCCACTTGATGAGAGAGATGGAAGAATTGCATGCCTTCTTGGAGCTTGAGAGTGCCAATTGGATTCCCATCTCCATTCCACACCCTTGAAATGCATGCATGGTTGAATGCTCTTTAAATTTCTTTCCCCATTAATCAAGATTTTACTCTAATCCTTAACCGTACTCTTATCTTGATTCCGACTGATAAGAAAGAAATTTGTAAGAAGGGTAAGGCATGCAATCAATGAGTTACTGATTTGCAAAGGTAACCCCTTTTCCCATCCCATTTTCCTTATTGATCATGCATATCATGAAAGGTCCAATCCTCAATTTGTAAATGCATATCATGCTGGTTGCTTAATAATAAATATCTGCCATGTATATTACGAGTGAGGAAAAGCCCGATGCCAGGCAAGGTGGCAAGACAAAAGAGGGGTGACTCCCCCTTGCCATCAAAGACCCTGAAGGGGTGCACAACCCGGCCTGGGAGGAACTTTGCCCACCTCCCGGTGATCCGGAGCCCAAAATTTCTTACAGGTGCAGATACACTTGAATGAATAGCCCGAGCCCCGATCATTTGCATTCCACAACCTTGTAGATGTATAGGTAATGACATGTATCACTTGGGAATGTATGGTGGATGCATGCAGGATGGGCAGGGTATGCAGTCAAGAAATGGTCTCAACAAGAGAACTATTGATACAAATGATGTATGGCTCTATGTGGCATTGAGAACCACCATTGAGGCCCAGGATGTCTTGAAATAAGCACCTCAGCATTGGGATAATGTATGCTCATTGACGGAGTTCTTACAGGGTTTTGCAAACACCCAGTCCCACATAGTCAGCCCACAAAAGTCAATTACAGCAAAGCCTTCTTATGTGATTGAGCGCGGGCCCCATAGCTTGATTCGAAGAGGGTATCCCCCCCTTTGATCTAAACCAAAAATCTCCCCATTCCGCCCTACGGTTTGGGAGATATGCCCAATTTTGTGCTCAGAGGTACTGTGGGACAGACAACAATCCTACGCAATTAGCCCACAAAAGTCAATTACAACAAAGCCCTGATCATTTACTGTCAAATATATTTTTACATAGCCTCGTAGAGGGAATCGAGCGCTTTAATTTGAATCAAAAAGTTTGGCAATCGGAGCTTCCTAGCTCAAGATATTACCATTTTTGTAACAGGGGATCTAGTGGACTGCACTTAGGATGGCAGGCCACAAGGGTAAACCAAAGGCCCAAGAGGACTTCCAGTGTGAAATAAGGAACTCCCGTGCCTCAATGAATGATCCTAGCTCAGCCCAAGAGGATCGTGAAGACATGTTTGAAGATGGTGCCCCTGAGATGGACCGCTTGTCTATGCTTAACCATACTCTATGCCAACATGAGACCCGTCATGCCGACCGACATCGAGAGTTGGAACAACCCCATAGGGAGATGGAAACCCGCCAAGATCATCATCATTCTGAGATGATGGCCAAGATTGACTTACTCATCGAGCGCATGGGCACCCTCATCCCCGCCATCGCACCCTCCTCGAATCGGCCCAAGGAGCATGTCCCTCCCCATGAGGCCAACCGCCCCCCTCCCTTGGAGACCGGGCGTAACCCACAAGGTTTTGGTGGCACCCATGGCGTTCCCCATAGCACTTATGAGACAGGCGAGCCCTCCACTCGACATGATGAACCCATCCTTCCCTCCCCCATTACGAACCCTTCGAGCCCATCCTTGGGACAGCAGCTCCCTCGTAATGGAAGCTATATGCACACTCATGGGAATGGCCAGCAAGGGCCTAATGCAAATTTTGGGCAGCATGGAATGCAAGGTGTACATGGACACCATGCACATGGCAATGGGCAGCATGCACATGGCAGTTTTCGGCAGCAAGGCCCCAATGCTCAGCCCGGTTCGCATTTAATGCATGGGCAACATGGTCATTTTGGACAGCAAGGTCCTAATGTGCAATTTGGTCCTCATGTAATGCATGGGCAGCATGGCCCACATGGAAATTTTGAACAGCCAGGGTTTGGACAGCAAGGCATGTATGAGCAGCACAACATACATGGGCAGCATGTAGCACATGGCATACATGGACAGCAAGGCCCAAATGAGTTGCGTGACAAGATTGTGTTTGCTATGTTTAATGGGCAGTCCTCATCCCCGGCTGAATTAGAGGAATGGACCTTTAAATTGGAAGCCTATTTTCTCATTTATCCCCGTATTGACGAGGCAAAGATTATTTTTGCCTCCCTTCACCTGGAGGGTTTTGCCCACACATGGTAGAGATTTATTCAAAGAGGAAACCAGCAGTTTCATGATTGGGAAGATTTCAAGATGCATATGGTCCAAGTTTTTGTCTCCCCGGTAGAGAAAGAACGTTTGGCTAAGCAATGGTATCAGTTTAATCAGCCAAATCTCACTGTGAGGGAGTATACCAACCAGTTTATGAACCTATCCATGTATGTTGAGGCCGTCAGTGATGAGGCCAAATTGCATAAATACATTTATGGGCTAGATGCGCATCTTTCAGCTAATGTAATGGCTCAAAAGCTAGCCACTTTATTTGCAACCATAGAATTGGCTGAACGGTATGGTCGGAAATACCGTCGCAATGAGGGCATGCAGCCAATTGCAGGACAGCAAAGATACCCTACTAGGCAACCCCCATATGCTGGTAATTACCGCAGCAACAATGCACGAAATGGCAGCCCCAAAATCCCTATCTACCCCACTTTTAATGCTGAAAGGAAATATGGCAATTTTGGGACAGCACCCCCTTCCAAAAGTGACCCAAAGTATGCTGAAAATAAGACACGGAATGGCTTTAGTTCTAACGGTCAAAAATTCATTCCTCCCGAGGTTGTCAAGGATCGCAAGCTAAGGGCTTGTGCTTTAAATGTGGGGATAAGTACACGACTAATCATGCATCCAAATGCCCCTTTAAGAACGCCATTCTCAAGTTTAATAGCATGTATGTGTTAGAAGATAGTGACAAGTTGGAAGAGGACTCACATGACACCTCTCCCATGATGACACTTGCTGAAAATGCTGAATACTAAGAGGATCTTGACACCGATCAGTTTTATGACTCACCGGATGGGTTCCCTTTTGACCCCGGTGGCTGCCCCATAGATGGCATGCTTGGGAATGACCCTTTGCACCCCACACTTACCACTATATCAGCTTGCTCGATCTCCATGGATGCATGGACCGGCTCTAGGAGCCCGAACACCCTACGGGTATATGATAACATTGATGGCAAGAATGTATACATTCTTATAGACAATGGTAGCACACAATTTTGTGAATAAATCGACTCTTGCCCGTTTGACATGTATTCCTACTGAATTACAACAACCTCTTAAGGTTCAAGTGGCCAATGGAAGTGAGGAAATAAGCTCTCATGTATGCACACAAGTGTCTCTTACGTTGGCCGAAAATTATGCAGCAAAGGTGGACTTAATTACCCTTGATATGGGCCCCGTGGATGTGGTTTTAGGTTGTGATTGGCTGCAATACTTGGGAAAAATCTCTATGGACTTCTCTCAGTTGTATAAGGAGTTTGTAATGCATGGGCAGCTTGTACATTTAGAAGGCATCAAAGAAATTGCAGATTTTCAGCTTATAACTCAAAAACGAATTCAAGAAACGCTCACAAATCTTTGTCTTGCATTTGCATAAGGATATTGATGACCAGCACACCTTAGGGAAGCAAAATGCAGCACTAAAAGCACTTTTGGCAGAATATGAGGACCTATTTCAACCCCCCACCACTCTCCCACCTCAGAGATCCATGGATCACCCAATTGACTTGGAGCCCCATGCCAAGCCCATCAATAAACCCCCATATCGGCTCTCTAAATGTGAGCGAGAGGAAGTAGCTAAGCAAGTCAAGGAGCTCATTGAAATGGGATTCATAGAGCCTAGCTCTTCCCCTTATGCCTCCCCGGTTCCATTGGTTAAGAAGAAGGATGGATCCTTCCGATTGTGCATTGACTACCGTGATCTCAATAAGATCACCGTCAAAAATAGATACCCCATCCCTCGAATCGATGACTTGCTTGATGAGCTCAAGGGAGCACGCTACTTCACCAAGGTTGATTTGCGATCAGGCTACCACCAAATCAGAATGAGAGTGGGTGATGAAGTTAAGACAGCCTTTCGGACTGACCGTGGCTTGTACCATTTCCTTATGCCCTTTGGGCTCACTAATGCCCCTGCCACGTTTCAGAGCCTAATAAACAAAATATTGCAGCCATGGCTTTTCCAGTTTGTGTTGGTATTCTTTGATGATATACTTATTTACAGCAAGTCACTACATGAGCATTTGAAGCATGTCAAACAAATTTTGATATACTAAGAGATCACTGGTTATTTGCCAAGGAAAGCAAGTGTGTCTTCATGCAAACAGAGGTTGAGTACTTGGGACACATTGTTAGTAAGAAAGGTATCCAAGCTGACCCTAAGAAAGTGCAGTGTGTTCGAGATTGGCCCACGCCCACTATCACTACCTCCTTCCGTGGTTTTCTTGGCCTCTCGTCTTTTTATCAGAGATTTATTCGCCATTATGCCACAATTGCAGCACCATTAACTGACAGGCTGAAAAAAGAGACCTTCCTATGGGATGCTTTGGCCGATCGCAGTTTTAAGCAGCTGAAAGCATTGCTCACTTCAACCCCTATCCTCGTATGCCCCGACTTTTCAAAGGATTTTACCATTCAATGTGATGCTAGTGGAAGGGGTATTGGTGCAGTCTTGCTGTAAGAACACAGTGTAATAGCATTTGAGAGCCGGAAATTGGATGATAAAGAGAGAGAGCTACACGTCTATGATCAAGAGATGTTGACAGTCATTCATGCTATCAAAAAGTGGCACCACTACTTGTATGGCAATAAATTTAAAGTGAAAAGTGACCACTGTGTGCTCAAATACTTCTTGACTCAGCCCAACCACACTCCCAAACAACGTAGATGGGTAGCTACCCTGCAAAACTATGACTTTGAGATCACCCACACCCGTGGCAAGGACAATATAGTGGCTGATGCACTCTCTCACATGTGGGCATGCAAGGTCTCATCTATCACTGAACTCCACCATGATTGGATTGAAGAGCTCCAAAAGGCCTACTTGCTTGATACTGAATTCAGCCCTCTTTTTCAGAAATTACAGCAAGGTGTTATGGATGACAACTCTCAATATCAGCTCCACAATGGCCTCATTTGGATCCATGGCCATATCGTAAATCCCCATGCCTCTCCTTTTACCAAAAGGATACTTGAAGAGATGCATTCTTCACCGATTGCTGGCCACTTAGGAGTGTTCAAAACATATGACTGCATTTCAAAAAGCTTTCATTGGAAAGGCCTATGGCGAGATGTTAAAGACTTCGTGTCTAGATGTGTGCCTTGTCAACAAAATAAGGATAGCACTCTTAAACCAGGTGGATTATTGCAGCCCTTGCCTATTCCCGAAGCCAAATGGACCCACATTACCATGGATTTTATCACCGGTTTACCTACAACCAAGAAGGGTTGGAATAGCATCTATGTTGTAGTTGACTGGCTCACTAAAGCAGCCCATTTCATACCTACAAAATCTCAGTTTACAACATCTCAAGTTGCCACTCAGTTTATGGAGTATGTATTTAAGTTGCATGGCTTGCCCCGCGTCATAGTACATGATCGGGACACCAAATTTATGAGTCGGTTTTGGCAGACAGTTTTCAGCTCCATGGGGACCAAATTGGCTCCGTCTACAGCCTATCATCCCCAAACGGATGGGCAGAACGAGCAAGTCAACAAGTGGCTTGAGACTTATTTGCAACATTTTTGTCATAATGTGCAGACTTCTTGGGATGTATGGCTGCATTTGGCTGAATTTTCTTACAACTCCACTCATTCGCGCATTGGAGTCTCCCCCTTCGAAGCATTGTATGGTTATCTGGTGCCCCTCCCCACCGTGATCTTCAATTAAACCTTGGAAAAGAAGAGTTGGACCGCATGCAAGCTTTACTTCAACAATGCAAAGCAAACCTTGCAACAAGTTGGCACACCGCTACTATGGGCCCTACACAATCATTAAGAAGGTTGGGGAATTGGCCTACCGTCTCCAACTCCCTCCCACTACTAAGATCCATAATGTCTTCCATGAGAGCCAATTGAAACCTTTCATTGGCACTCCCAAAGATTATGCAGAGGAGCTACCCCCCATAGATGAGGAGGGCCTTATTCAATATATTCCCGAAGCGGTCATTGGGTAGCGTAAAAAGCAACTCCGTACCCGTTCTATTCATGAATACTTAATCAAATGGCAAGGCCTACCAACAGAGGAAGCTTCTTGGCACCCAGCCTCTATCTTGGATGAGTTTCCACACCTCAAGGAGGCTGTATTGGCTGGAACTTAACCACACTTAACCCCCTGTTTTGGGCTGCAGTCTGGGTCTGGACAGCCAACTGTTTTGCACCAATTTTGGTCCTGACACATTTTCAGCCCCACTTCCCACATGTGGGCTGAAAGTACACCTCAAGGGCTCCGCGACGACACCTCACTTGCCCCAATCGGAGTTTCCTAGAGGAAGTTATGGCTGTTTTTCTCCAGCCATACTGTCTTGGACAGCACACTAGTTACTTCTGGACAGCCATCTGTTCTACAACGGTTTTGGTCCTGGCATATTTTCAGCCCCCCTTCACCCACATGGGCTAAAAGTACACCTCGTGGGCTTCGTAACGACACCTCACTTGTCCCGTTCGGAGTTTTTTACACAAAGTTATGGCTGATTTCCTACAGCAGACCCCTACGGGACAGTATGCTGTCCACCCCATCCAGGGTCTTGTCTATCATGAAATGGTGGATTATAATGCGGGCGAGACCCTCCCATATGGTCTCCCATATCTCACACCCTTGGCGCCCCATTTCTCTTCTCTGTCCCGCCGCCCTTGCTTATTGCCATTGTATCATGCGCAGAGTCGTACTCGGGAGCTCCCACTTTTTCTTTTCCGGTTCATCCCTTGTTTTTTAGGACAAAAACTCTACGAGACGGGATGGTTTATAACAACCGGGGGACACGAAAACATGGCATGGGAACATACCAGTCACACTGACAGTATATAAGGTGTAAGAGGGTATTCTGAGGCATCACGGAATTATCAAGAATCTCTCTTTTCACCTTCACAAGCTTTCATGGCTTCTTCTTCTTCTTTCTCCCTTTCCTCTCTTTCTCTCTCTTCTCCCTGTCTTTCTCTCTCCTCTTTTTTTTCTCCTGCAGTCCTCTCTCTTCTCTTCCTTAGTTAGGCTAGCTAGGTCTCTTTCATTACAAGCAATCAACATACATTTCCAAAAATGAAAGGCAATCCCTCTCTAACTTTGATATGTTACCAACATTTTCATTATCAATCTTATCCTTAGTAAAAATCAAGTACGCTAAAAGATTATTTTTCATTACTTCAAAAATAGCAACAACCGATACAACAGGGACACATTCCCCTTTCAACTTTACATCAAGTGTATAGGTCTTGCCCCTATGCTGAATAAGGATCACCTTTGCATGTGAATCAATCACTGCATGCATACAATGGCACCATGACATACCAAGCAGCACATCACAACCCTCACTGCCCACATATCCTTGAATGTGCAACTAAAGTAGTGGTGTGACAAGCTCTGCATGGCCTTTGCATACCATTCCAACTTCCCCCATGGGTTGCATTTCATCCTCTCTAATGCCTAGACACGTTGCCATGTCTGTAGAGATGAAGTTGGCTCATGCACCATTATCAAAGAATATCAATGCATGCTATTGATTTTGCCCCATGCTATGCATGACTCAGTAGCATCATCATTGGGCCGATCATTAACAACATCAAGCACCAATCCCACTAATATTTTGGGCTTCTTTCCCATAGAATATCCCTAATTTTCTGATTTTCCAGCTTGCTACCTACTGGAACAGTCCTTTGCAATGTGACCCTCTTGTTCACAAATAAAACATTTATTTACTGTCATTAATTCCCTATGTTGTGCCAATGATTTCCAACCCTTTCTTTGTTGTTTTGATCTCTTTTTAGGCTAATTTTTAGATCTTCCCCTTTTCTCAACCTTAGACAATTTTTTATTCAACTTCTCGTAGAGTTTTTGTCCTAAAAAACAAGGGATGAACCGGAATCCTTCCCATGCAACAAAGCACCCGTTGTAGCAACAACCTCTATGAGCTGAGACAAGTTAGATACAGTGGATTTTATGCAAAAATCCATGATTCCTTTGGACAGCCCACATACATACTTTTCCACTTACTCATGAAGGAGTACCGGACGATAAGAAGTAACGCAACAATGCATCCCAAAACTCCTTATTGTATTGCTCTAAATTATTTCATTCCTTCGCATCAAGCTTATTCCAAGCTGTCATGATGTCCACCTCAAAGGTACTTGTCAACCAATTCAATGCAAACATTTGCTTGAATTGTACTCATGTTGACGGTGCTCTTCCTTGCATCAAGAGTATGGACCACCACTACAATGCATTTTCCTTCAAGAAAGTAACTGCCTTCTAAATCTTGAAGGATTCGGTGAAGTTTCTATTAGTAGTCGTGTGTCTTGTGTAGTCATCTCCGTCCTGTAAGCCTCAATTTGAGTCAAACAAGGACATTAGGAGCTCTGACATTGTATTTTGTCTATCATTTTATGTGTTTTAGACACTTTAGATGGAGGGCACATTAGTCATTTCTTTTTTAGCACTTTTGGCTATTTTTTAGGGATTTGACCACATTTAGGGTTTTTCCTGTCTATATATAGGCGGCTTGTCCCCCCACTTTCATTATCCATTATTCATCACTGATCCTTCGTGATCAGCCAACCCTCCTCATTCTCTCATCCCCTTGCTACCGTCAAACATCCACACTAACACGTACAACTATGTATTGGGGTTGATTCTTGCAACCTTGTATCTTTAAACATTGAAGTCGCATTATTCCTTCTCTCTCTTGTGTTCTCTCTTTGTCTCCTCTCTATGTTCACTTTCCTCTTTTTGTTCCGCACTCTCACATGGTATCAAAGCCACCTGTGGGAGCCGGAGAACTTGAAGAGGAGCACTTGTTCACGGTTCCAATCATCATTATTACCAAATTTGGAGGCAGCACATTTGCATTTTGCCACTCACATTGTTGGGCGGCCTTTTAGCAAGCTAGATGTCCATCTGACAGGCTAGGCAGCCACAATTTACCAATGTGCAAACCCATCATATAGCGCACCGATATTTGAGGTACTTCTCCTCCAGAGAGACAAAGGATATCTATGAGGTAGAGCTCATCGGACTACTACAGGATACAAACCCTGACATTCCAGTACAGAAGCTCACCCAGCAGTTTAGTGAGGCTCTACACATAACAGCAAGGGCAGCCTTTCTACACTCCAATCCCACACATAGGGCCTCCACCAGAGTGATACCTCAAAAGAGTTGGTATGATGATGAGTGCCACGAGACCAAAACTTGCCTCCAAAGAGAAGTAGCATTGGGATCCACTACTCAATAGTAGGCACAGTTGATCATTAGATGCCTCGTACGGTGGAAAAAGACAACATTACTATCCCACTTGGAGAGAGGCTTATACCAACTATTCCTGAGGCATGTCTATAGAGAGCCATAGCAGCTTCTCAAAGGGCATTGTCCAACTACACCCATCACATCACTGTGTACATGGGAGCAGGATGCACCTAACCTCTACATAGTAGTAGGCCAGCCTCCTTTCCCCAATCCACCAAAGCCTTGCCCAGAGACCATCACCTTCTTTACAAAGAGCAGAGTTCATGAGGCTATTGACAGACTTAGCAGAGGTAAGGCACATGACCATGATGGATTAATAGCTAAGCACTTGATCCATGCTAGAGACTTGGTGGCAAAGTTCCTAGCTTCAATGTTTAACAGAGCTATGTGAAGGCCTCCTAGAGAATGTGAACATAAACACCATTGTACATATCCTCAAGTCAGGAGATCCCACTCTACCTAGCGGACTATTATGGTTAGACACACACTGGCTAAGTTATATGCTTCCATCCTTGAGCAAGGGCTAAGAAAATGGACCGAGATGTGGGGGCTCAGAGCACAGGGATGGGCTGAAGCCGGGCTGGCTTCAGGAAAGGCTACTCTACATTGGATCACATCCTCACAGTTCACTGAGGAGGCAGGGCTCATGGCTGACGGATCTATTGTTGCTTTGTGGATTTCCACAAAGCCTTTGACACTGTGCCGAGAGACAAATTGATACACTAACTACATGCTATGGGAGTACCTAAAGAGCTTAGTTGGGGGATTTTGGCACTATATGAGAGGGTTGTAGGTAGAGTAGGGACACCCGAGGGCCTTTCAACTCGTGTTCACTCCACCATTGCGGTGAAGCAAGGATGTCCCCTCTCTCCGACGCTATTTGGCCTATAAATTGGTGGGATTGCTAACTACATATCCCAAGGAGGGGATAGAGAAGCTCCATTAGCTAGCACTTCGATACCTCTGCACATGATATTGTATTGATAGCTAACTCCCCACAAGGACTACAAAGACACCTAGATGTACTACTCTCAAGCACTAGATAGTGGGCTCTCAATGAACCTTGGTAAAACCAAGGTGATGGTGTTCAACACTACACCACAATGGGTTAGGAGATTAGCACCTAAACTCACATATGGACAAGAGGAGTTGGAGTATGTGGATTCATATACATTCTTGGGAGTGCTATTTACAAGTCCCACTTTCTCTATAAGTGAGGCAACAAATACTAGAGTGACCTGAGGCTATGCAGCATTAGGTAGCTTGGAGAGGATGTGTTCATAGGTGCAATTTCAAAAACCCCGCACCAAGATGTGGCTCTTTGATAGACTAGTTACGTCCACATTGCTTTTATGGAGTACAAGTATCGAGCTCCAGTCTAGATCACTAGAGCCGATTGGGTCGCACATATGATGGATGAAGGTCAATGGAGAGGCCACTTGTATCCATGATTTCTAGGATGATTAGATGTAAGGCTTCGGTATCACATGAGATCATCAGAGTTGAGCTAGCAACAACTCCAGTTGTAGTGGAGGCCCTCACCCAATCAATCATATATTTACACAACCTGTGGAACCTGTGGGATCTGCCCAAACATAGATATGCATGGCTAGCCCTTGAGTCCTCTCGACAGCTTGCCAAAGAGGATGACACTTCATGTTAGTATGCACAGATGTCAACTTGGTTTGGGCTACATGGCTTTAGCATTGACAAGCTACCCCCTTCCAATACACCCTTGATGCACCATCGCTTATCTTGAGTCGCTCAGAGATTGGCAAGGTTATCAAGATGGATCTATCATCTCACCAAGCTAGATGTCAAGAGGACATGGTTGGCACCAGTGCAGGTGCTAGGGATGAAGATGGCTTTCTACAGACATCATCTTCTCCATACTATACATGATGGATTTATCATTCGCCCGAGATACATGGACACCTACCTCTCACACGGGATCAAATGTGCTATTGGTCAACTATGCACCTCTTCACACCAATTAAAGATTGAGATTGGCAGATACAGATACCAGAAAAAGAGCACCTATGCCAAATGTTACTGAGCTAGAGACACAGAAGCACTATATTTGTCAATGCCCAGTATACTAGGAGATCCAAGGCCGTTTCCACTATCTATTTAGGGACAGATTTGGGCCACTATCTAGTGTCATGGATTTCGTTGACCAGGTCCCTTCCTCTTAGAGATACCATGGCTTTGTGACTCGCTCCTTGGGAATACAGTAGCTCTAGGACGTCGAGGCCCCATCCAAAGGCAACTTATATCTCCACATGAGAGACACCCCAAAGGTTTCAACACGGCCATAGTCTCAATCATCTGCACATACACGGGGGGGGTGTTGATTGATGGAGCCGTCTAGCTTGGCCGATAAAAACATCCCAAACCCCAACACAAGCATCGATGACACTTCCATAGGCAAGTACAGGAGATTATTACCCGAGCTATAGTCACAAGCCCTCTATATTTCCATGAGCTTGTATCATCTAGAGTTCTTCTATTGATCAACTAGAGTTTCGCTTCCTCATAACTTTTAGTTTTCTTGTACGGTTTATTACATTTTCATTTACCATTGTCAAACAATTATTGCATCATGTCAAAAGATGATGTACCAAACGAGACAGTAGGGTTTGCGGAAAGGAACACGAAGTAAACTCGACAAACATGGAGAAGAGAAGAGAATGTTGGGATAAAGGCCCGGTTTAACCTCCGTGTATAGTACACACACATTGTACATGTGAATGCACCTTTACGTGCCCTAAGTATAAATATATTTTATTCTTTGTGTACCAACACATTGTTGGTACACTCTTATCGAATCGTACTTGACTCTGCTGTCTCTCTCTCTTCAACCGACACACACACACTCTTCTCAAACTTCTATCACTCTCAGCTGAGCTCCACAACAGAGAAAAGAGAAGAAACTCTGATGAATGGAATGATGAAGATCTGAATCATGGAGTGAATGTGATACAAGGGAACAAGGGTGCCGTAGCACAAGGAAGATGATGATGACAACCACAAACCACGAACCACAATGTCCTCTTGAAGGGGTGTGAGGGCAGTGGAGAGTCTAGAAAGAAGAGGTGACGGACTGAATGAATCAACCGTGAGGAATGAATGAAAGAGTGGCCTATAAATAGACACACTCAATCTAGGATGGCGCCCCTTTTTGGGGCTGCAAACCCTAAACACAAAAACGCAAAAATGCAAACTACGGTTGAATGGTCCAGGGTTTCTCAACACCCCCTCTCAGGCCCAAAAAGGGGAACAAGAGAAGAGTGAGGTGGAGATGCAATGCTACATGCTGAAGAATGCTCATGCAGCAGGTGCCACTTGGACAGTGCCGAGAACCATAAGGATATGCCCGTATTCAATCTCCAAAGATGGCTCCATGCTGACCAAGGGACAAAGAAGATCCACCTTGTAATCGGAGAATACCATCCGAAAGGAGACCTTTGAAGATAATTAGGAGACATGATTAGCTATAGAACCCGAAACTCAACCTCGAGAGAGAAGCCACTAGGTCCGTGACTCCATGCTGGGAGAAATACGAAGGCCTAGTCACCAAGTCACTGCTGAAGATCCAAGGGCCCTGAACTAAGTAGGTCCTCTAGATCCTGGGTATGAGTAGAGGAAATGACTGCTCAAAGGAGAGCCACTCCTTGAAAGTGAAAGGTGGTGGTGTGTGAAGAACTTCATGGCACATAGGGTCCCTCTCTGAATCAAAAGGAGTAGAAGTAAGAGCCTCCTCTGAAGCTGAAGAAAAACTAGAAACCCCCCTCTGAGGGCAAAGTAAGAAAATCCCCCTCTGGATCCTAGTCTGAGAGAGAAAGAGAATCCAACCACTCATACCTCACCGATTGCGAAGCATCTGATGATGAAGGAAGTGCCACCGGTTGTGCCGAAAGTATCTGAGGCTTGGAAGAAGAAGCCGAAAAACACCCAGAAGTGGCCTCTCGAACCTGAGTGGAAAAGGGTGAAGAAGGAGGCTCAGGATGAGCCAAGGGTGGGGAACAGTCACAGGCTCTCAAGAGAGTGGACTGTGGAGGAGATGTGGGCCGTGGAAGCTACTGTACCCAAAAGTAGGAGGAGGAAACCTCCACGCTGTGGGTGGTCTCCAAGAGGGCTTATCGCCTCGTAAGGTCTTAGAGCCTCCGTGTGCTCGAAAGGACTTAGTGCGTGTCGGGTGCGGCTTATTGCCTTGAGCATAATACTCCAATAGCCGATGCAGAACGATCTCTGTGGCCTAGAAAGGAGAGGTGGCACAAGGAGTGCCTAGTGGAAGACACATGTACTCCGAGGGATGGGGAGCAAAGGTCGATGTCGACAGTCATTGATACAATGACCGTTCTTGCTGTAGTAGAAACACCCAGTAGACTGGCAATCTGTCGGTGGAGACGCCATGGTACCGGTGTGGTAAACTGGAGAAGGGAGAGTGGGAGGGAGAAAAAGGATATCTCCCAATGCGCAGTGGAAATAATAGAGAAATCAAATGTTGATGCCGAACCCGCCACCTGTCTTTGTCTTCTCTGATGAGGAGAAGAGAGAAAGACTAAAAACCCAGGAAAAACCATCAACAACAGTTAGCATGCTGAAATCAGCTCCGAACAGTGTGTGATAGGCTGAAAATAGGCACCAAACTGTTGTAGACAACAATGGCCAGCTTGGACCGCAATGTCCTCTGCGTCGGGGGTGTGGGCAGCAAGCTAAAATATCTGAAATCTGCAAAAACGAGATTTTGATGTAGCGGACGAAGAAGAGAAGTGGATGCCGAACCCGCCACCCGTCTTTGCCGTCACTAGAGTGGAGGATCTTTGCCACTGTTTGAGCAAATCCAACTCTGATACCATGTCAAAAGATGACATATCAGCGAGACAATAGGGTTTGCAAAGAGAAACATGGAGTGAACTCGGCAAACATGGAGAAGAGAAGAGAAGAGAGAAGAAACTCTGATAAATGGAAAGTGTGAGAGTGCGCAACGGAAGAACACGAACACGGAGGAGAGGAGAGAGAAAGCAGAGAATGAAGGAAGAAAATCTGCACTGACTGAAATGAATGCTGAATACACTGAAATGGATTGATCAGTCCCTGCACGCAGCCCGGAGCGTCAGTGAGGGCACCAGAACAGGCTGATGATGATGGCAGCACCGAAGACGGAGGAAGATGACGGAGTCGGAGTGTGCACCTGCCAAAGAAGGAGGGAAGATGATAATACAACTGACTGCCAAGTGGGAAATGGCTATAAATAGCCAAAAAACCCACAAACTGGCCGACCTGAAATTTGAGGCCATAAATATGTCCGACCAGCATTTAATGCTGATCTGACCAGCATTTAATGCTGGTAAAAATGCCAGGAATGCTCAGAAAAATCCCGGAAAGGGTGGACAATGTCCAGCAGGTGAGGCACGCTAATGAATGCAGAAACTGCCCCGGGAAATGCACATCTGAGTGCTCTAGAATGAGCTACCTCCTCCGTCAAAACAAGTGATAGACAAGTCAGAGCTCCTAAAGTCCTCATCTGACTCAGACTGAGGCTCACAGGCAGGAGATGACAAGGCATGACAAACATGACTGCTAACACCCCCTCTCAGATCCTGGATGTGGCTGAAGGCCAAGGGAGAAACGGATCCTGGGGTGGCAAGAGGAATGCCAAGGTCAATGAAGTCCGTCGATGTAGACTGCCGCTGAAGGAGCTCCTCACGATCCTGGGAATCCCCCTCTAAAACACTAGGGGCCAGGGAATCCACAGCCGCATCACCGAGATCGTCCCCCTCTGAAAGGGATGGGAGGTACGAGGGAACCACCGGAGGAGAAGGTGGGGGATGGGAAGGAACCTGTGGAATAGAAGGTGCACAAGCGGGAACGGGTGTAGCAATAGACTGCCTCGGAGGACCCTGCATCAAAGAAGGGGAATGGAGCCTATAAAGCCCGCTCTCCTGCCAACCTGTAGATAAGACAGCTCCTGTAAAAGAATCCTCAATAACAACGGCATGCTCGGTGAAGACCACGCGTGTGCCAAGCCTCGTAAGACCATAAACTGAGAGGAGGGGAAGGCCCAAATCCGGAACATGTAGGGCCTGTGAAAAGGAGCTCGAAGGTCGGTCGGTAAACAAAGGCAATGTGCCAACACCACTAATAGGCACCGATAAAATGTCACCAACAGTGACTGAACCCTGTGATGGACGGAGATCCTGTAACAAATCACCTCGGGGAGTCATATGACTCGAAGCACCACTGTCCACTAACCAAGGCTGCGCAGAAGACACTGCAACCACGGAAGAAGGATCCTCCTCCAAAGCATGGATATGAAGGAACACTGACTCATGGGTAACAGTTGGTGTAGAGGTAGAAGAAGGCTCCGATGTAGAGCCACCGTTCGCTCCCGAACGAAGGTGAGGGTACTTCTTCCAACATTTCTCCTCGGGATGTGTCCCTTTCCCACAGTGTGGGCACTTCGGTCTCTCTGAATCTGAGTCAGAGCCTGAAGAACTGTCCTTCTTCTTAGCCTTTGACTTCTTCTTCTTCTTCTGTCCTCCCGAAACTGCAACAAAGGCTCTACTGGAGTCGGATCCACTAGCACTGACCTCTCTGAGTCGCTCGTCATGCTCCAAGACAAGCGGGGATAGCTCCTCCCATAGAAGCTTCTCACGGGTCCTCGATGTAAGAAGGCTGGTATAGAAGACATCAAACCAAGGCGATGGCAGTTGAGTCAAGAGAATCATAGCCATGTCTTCAGAAGATATCGTCCGACCGAGAGATGCAAGCTCATCCCTCATATCCTGTAATCTGTTGATGTGGTCCTTCATGGAAGGACTATCATCAATAGCGAGCATCCGCAACTTCTTTTCAAGAGATATCCGGTGGGCAAACGTCTTCTGTTGATAGAGAGACGCGAGCTTTCTCCACACATCTGCTGCAGTCTTCAACCTGTGAACATGAACAAGGATAGAATCCTGCAAACTCAGAAAGAGGAAAGATCGGGCTCTAGAATTGAGCCGATCCCATAAGGCTGCACGATCCATAGATGTCCCATCTGCGGGATCCACCTAAGGCCGGGGAATAGGAACAGAAACAAGCTCCCAAAGATCGAAGGAGTCCAAGATACACTCCACCTTGCAGGACCATAGAGAAAAGTTGGAGCCATCCAACCGGTCCTCTTTGGGCAGCTGAGAAAGTACGGGTACCTGTACAGGGGGTACCAAAGGCTGCATCGTCGGCCCACTGGAAGGGGATCGCTGAGATACATGAATAGAAGGGGGACGAGAATGAGGAATAGACTCCGGACGACGGTCCTCGTGATAGAAATCACGCCTCCGTTCAGATGAATGTCGAGACAAAAGCTCATCATCTGAGTCATCAAAGCCTGTAAACTGATGAGAAGACATCTTCCAATCTGCAAAATACCAAACACCAAAGAAAACTGTGCCGATGCCGAAGAATGACCACCAGAAGAACCACCAAACTCCAGGAAATCAGGTCGCCTATCACCAGGAGGTGAAAACGCAGCTGTGTAGGGCACAAAATCCGGAGGGAAAGTTGCCAGGCACCAAAACGCAGCCTGTACTGGAGTCGCCGAGCTGAAGAGAAGGCCGCCCAGCTGAAAACGCAAGTAGATAGGGGCTGGTTGATGACGTGGCAGCCTCTGGAAGGGGCTGATGCAGCAAACGCAAATATTCAGACCACCTATGCAGCAAACGCAAATATTCAGACCACCTGGAGGGGCCGCCTGGCTGTTGGAGAGAAGGGGGGCAGCAACAGATGATAGGTGTGGTGTCTCTCTAGTCGATGAAGACCTCCATGCTCTCAGTTTGGCGATGATACCATGTGAGAGTGCGCAATGGAAGAAGAACACGAACACGGAGGAGAGGAGAGAGAAAGCAGAGAATGAAGGAAGAAAATCTGCACTGACTGAAATGAATGCTGAATACACTGAAATGGACTGATCAGTCCCTGCACGCAGCCCGGAGCGTCAGTGAGGGCACCAGAACAGGCTGATGATGATGGCAGCACCGAAGACGGAGGAAGATGACGGAGTCGGAGTGTGCACCTGCCAAAGGAGGGAAGATGATAATACAACTGACTGCCAAGTGGGAAATGGCTATAAATAGCCAAAAAACCCACAAACTGGCCGACCTGAAATTTGAGGCCATAAATATGTCCGACCAGCATTTAATGCTGATCTGACCAGCATTTAATGCTGGTAAAAATGCCAGGAATGCTCAAAAAAATCCCGGAAAGGGTGGACAATGTCCAACAGGTGAGGCAGGCTGATGAATGCAGAAACTGCCCCGGGAAATGCACATCTGAGTGCTCTAGAATGAGCTACCTCCTCCGTCAAAACAAGTGATAGACAAGTCAGAGCTCCTAAAGTCCTCATCTGACTCAGACTGAGGCTCACAGGCAGGAGATGACAAGGCATGACAAACATGACTGCTAACAGAATGATGATCTGATGAATGGAGTGAATGCGATACAAGGGAACAAGGGTGCCGTAGCACAAGGAAGATGATGATGACAGCCACAAACCGCGAACTACAATGTCCTCTTGAACGGGTGTAAGGGCAATGGAGAGTCTTGAGAGAAGAGGTGACGGACTAAATGAATTTGCCGTGAGAAATGAATGAGAGAGTGACCTATAAATAGGCACACTCAGTCTAGGATGGTGCCCCTTTTTGGGGCTGCAAACCCTAAACGCAAAATGCAGAAATGCAAAAACACAAACTGCGGTTGAATGGTGAAGGGTTTCTTAACACATCATACATATCATTGTAAAATATGGTCTTATAGGTCATTTTGGCCTTTTTTCAGACATTAATATATCATTTCATCTCTCTCTCTATTTTTCCAATGCCCACTACATTAGATTCTCATCACATGCACTTCTAGCGACCATTCCGAGGTCTCCTAATGCACCTCTACCTAGGACCACTTTCCACCTTGCCATGAGGTTCACTAACAAAGACTTGCTAATGGATATATGCAACAATGACCACACAATTAGGCTAGTATCCTTTAGGACCCTTAGGTAACCCTAGGCTCCATCTGGCATTCCTTAGCACTCTTAGTTCCTTAGGCTAATGAGTCAAGCCTATTTTGTCCCTAGGCTACTTTTACTCTAGAATTCTCTTTCATTTGTCTTCAGTTGCATTCATACATTTATTACTCTATTATTTACTTCTTCATTTTAGCTTCTCTTTACTTTCTTTTCTTTTCTTTAGCACCAAAGCATCTCACTATAAGACTCTAGTATGCAAATTCTCATCTCTTTTTCAAGGTTTCGTATTTCAATATAGGCGTAACATACAAGTTTACATTGGTCCTTCCTAGGTTGGAGACATGGGTTGCTCACCATTCCTTTGTGGTTCCATCTTACCTAGAGACTTGCTTTTCTACTAGCATGCAAGCTTCCCTCCCAAGGTGAATCTTTAGGCATTTCTCAAAGCTACCACGATGGCTACTTCTCCCTAACTCTTTCAATTAGAGTACAGTGTGCTTCATCTTCATGCTTCTTTATGGTTTTTAGCACCACACAAAGACCGACATCACGTTTCTCTTTCTTCTTTGGCATCGACATCCATGGTTGAGAGGGGTTCTTATCACAAGGACGTGAGTTTTTAACTTCATGTTCTCTGGACACTAAAGTTTGTATCATTCAAGTTGCGCACGTGACATAAAGTTAAATGGACAATCCTAGCTTTGGCAATGGGGGATATTGGCAAAAGTTATTGAGGACAAGTGCCAATGGGATACATTGGCAAAAGTTATTGAGGACAAGTGCCAATGGGGTACCATCAAATGTTATTCAAAATGAAAGCACGGACAAAGGACTATACAACTCGTTTTTGCAGTGATGACATTAGAGACTAGGCATTAAATAATTAATTAATGCAAGTCTAAGTGTCAATATCTACTTAAGGATACTTGGAAGACAAATTGGCCAGCCAATTTAATTATTGGATAATGAAATTACTTTTTTTAGCACTAGAAAAATTATTAAATTATTTTTCAAAATTCATATTCTGAGAATTAATTTAATAAGCTAGATAATGTTGAATATGGGATTAGAATGCTGCCACTTGGCAAAACTTGCCCATGCAAGTGAAAAAAACGTTTTTAGGGGCTAGTGGAGTCTATTCCAGCCATTGTGAGCGAGAAGGTATCTGTTAGAGAGCAAAGAGACACTACTGTTGTGATTTACAACCACTAGCAATTAGTCCTACAGCATGTGATAGCAGTTTGGAGCCCTCCAAGAGAAAGTGACAACAGCCCAATGTCCTTCTAGTACAGATGACAACATATAGGATAGGGCAGCAGTCTTTCTGGTGGTCCTAAGCTATAGGTTCCATGGCTGTTTGAGCAAGGCAGCAGCAGTTTTTCAATGTTTCTCGTTATGAAACTCTAAAATTTCTTTCTCTAGAGCATTCTCTCTCATTCCCGACCATTTCTCAAGCTATCTCAGCATTTTCCAGCAATTTGAGCCATCAGAGAAGGAGATTTCAGTCAATCTCTATTGCAAACCCTAATTTACTACAGAAATTAGGGTTTTAACAATTGCCTCGAGATGTGTCCTCAAAATTGAGAGCCTAGGACTTGAATTCTAGCAACTGAAATTGAGAAATTTCAAGGAGATTCAAGAGACTAACCAGCCAATATTTGATTTGGGGATGAATTTGTCTTTCAAGGAGCAAGGTGAAGGCCAATCCCCAAGCAAACCAAGGGGCAAATTAGTTTGAAGGTTATTGGTCAGTTTTGACAGCAAGAGGCACTTGGATTAGCAGAGGAGATCAAAGGATCTCAGTTGTTACTCCTTTCATTTGCAATATAAGATAAAGAAATATTACAAGGGGCACCAATTTTGGGGATAATAGGGTGTCCAACGTCCAAGATTAAAGTGGTAAAGTGTGCATTTTCAGTTTATGTGAATTTTATGCTTACTGTAATTAGTGCTTTATTAAGTTATTTACCACCCTATCCGAGGAGGAAGGTTGGTTTCACACGTACAATTGCATGTTGGGGCTGACTGTTGCAGCCTTGTACCTTTAGCCATTGCAATCACATTGTTCCTTCTCTCACCTGCATTCTCTCTGTCTCTTCTCTGTGTTCACTTTCCTCTTTCCATTGTGCACTCTCACATGTTCCTCATCCATAAATGATTGGGCTGCATAGTCACTTGCATCCCTCATCAAAGTATCATCATCCATCAGCTCTGGTGCCTACATCCCACTCTTGTCCACACCCCTATTAGTGGATATCTCAGTTCGGGAAGTGTTGTCCAGCCTTCTCCAATTGTCACCCGCCTTCATAGCCATGTTTCAGAGCTACTAATCATCACCAATATTTGCCTTTATTTTGTGCAGCTATTGTTAGCAAAGTACATCTCGTGAGTACTAGAGTCTATGCACTTCAATGTATCTCATTTTTTATTCCAAAGTAGTTTCTAAGCTGGCCAATTTGCTTTGTGCCAATTTCTAGCTAGCCGACTAGTCATTTGTCTAGCATTATTACTACCTATTTATAGGCAAGCTCTCTCCTCCTCAATCTCCCTCCTCCTCAATTATTCACTCATATACTCATCCTTCAACACAATTGCTTCCATCTGGAGAGAGGGAGACTAGATTACCACTGATTCATTGCCCATACCTTTGTATTGCTCTTGAGCCTTTATATATAGATTTCATTTCCAAAGCCTATTCTCTTTAAGTTCTTGTGTTCTTGCAGTGTTATCTATTTGTTGTGTTCTTGCAGTCTATTACAACACTGTCTCTTTGCTTCCACTGCTTCACACCTTATCTAACAACTATCATTGTCATGAGGATATGAATATTGATGCTTTGCTTAGCATTTGATTTAAAAAAAATCAAATGTGCAAATGTGGCTTGCACATGTGACGTGCAAGATAGTTATTTCACAATGTGAAACCTACGACCCCAAGATATCAGTTGGTGCCAAACAAAAGTTATAACAAGTTATACCTGGCACATATAAAGTGGTGCCTAGTATTTGAATTTGACCTAGAACATTCAATTAGCCAGAAGTGTCCGGTGACACTAGGGAATTGGCATTAATTAATTAATTAATGCTAGTTCCAAGGCTAATGAGTGCTTAGGACTACTTGGGTAACAAATTAGCCTAGCCAATTTAATTATTGGTTAGTCTGATTATTTTTTTGGGCCATAAATATTTATCAAATTAATTTTAATAAAACTAGATAATATTGGAAACTAGATTTGGAAGGCAACCACAAAACTTGCCCATACAAATGAGAAAAGCTGGCGGAGACTGGAAGGAGAAGGAGAGTTCGTTCTAGGGTGGAGAAGCTAAGGACATCTAAAAGAGTCCAGAAAACAAAACACTATGCAAATTTCACCTCTCCTATACGCTACATGAAGAAAATCGGAATTTTCTCTCTTCTCAACATTCTCTCTCATCCTCTAGCCTATTCTCGTTCTTCCTCAACAACTTCCAGCAAATTCAACTGTTAGAGGTGGAGATTTTGATCAATCTCTACTATAAATCCTAATTTACAGCAGAAATTAGGGTTTGACAACCACATCAAGAAACATGCTCAAAAATGAAGGCCTTGAGACTTGAATTTCAATCACTAGAATCAAGAATTTCAAGAGATTCAAGTGGCCATTCAGCCACCAAACATTTGGGCCTAAATTTTCACCCAAGAAGCACAATTCAAGGCCAATCCCTGAGCAAACCAAGGAGCAAAATTGGTTTGAAAACTTACTGATCATCTATAACAACAAGAGCCACTTTGATCATCATCGGAGAAGATCAAATAATCTTAGTATACTCTATCCATCTGCAATAAAAGAGAGGAAGAAATACCACAAGGGGTGCCAGTTTTAGGGTCAACACACTGTCCATTGTCCAAGATTTAAGTGATATATTGTGCATTTCAATTTATGTGCTTTAATTGCTTGCTGTAATTATTAAGTAATCAGGTTATTACCACCCTCTCCAAGGAGAAAGGCTGGTTTCAGCCACCCATCCTATCTCGAGCTAGTAGTCACTTGCTAGCTCCGGACAATTGCCACCCACCCTATTCGAAGCTAACAATTGCTACCCATCCTGTCCAGAGCTCGCAGCCACCTGCCACATCAGCAAACTGCTGTGTGCCCAGCACCTATGCCACATCCAAGATCAGTCGCCCAGCCTGCTAGGCTTGCTTTTCATTGCAGCCTGCATTTTCAGAGCTGCTACCTTGAATTTTCACTGCCCAGCAGGCCACCTGCTGCCTCCTTCACTGATCAGCCTGGTCCGGACAGATTTGCCACTCTGATCTATGTTTACTACTATCAATACATTTAGAACTACCTACTATGTTTTGAGACTTGTTCGAGGTACAACACACTCTAGGAGCTATTAGAGAGTTTGCTTCCAGCTTATCTTTCCAACTAGTACCTGTCATGCATAAACTATTACAACTTTTACCTTTGGCACCAACTAATATCTCAGGGTCTTGGATCCCACGCTATAAAAAAAATAACTTGTACCTCACATGTGCAAGTCATATTAGCACATTTGACTAACTTTTAATCAAATGCTAAGCAAAGCAATAAAATTTCACATCCTCGTGACAGAGATCCTCCAATATAACCATATGAGGAAAAGTGGACATGACAAAACAACTCAAGACCAACAACTCTTATACACATTGATTGCATCACCTTTATATTGTTTAGCCTTATTTTTCTTTATTTATCAATAATAAGTCATACCCTCGAACGATTATACTTATCATGTGGATCTCTTTCTTTTTCACAATGGATAAGTATATTAATTACAAAGGATGTTCCAAAGTCACATGACTACTACGTTCCAACCAAGTGACTGAAGCAATGGCAGCACACCAAGGAGCCATCATCATGCCTTCCCCCAAACCCCCTCCCAATAGAGTTTTGATTGGATTTCCTCTTGAAGAAATATGTTGTGATGGAGGATACTCATGGTTGCGTGTCATCAACTCTATTCAAGTGGAGTGAGATGATTTCCTCTTGAAAGAATATGTTGTGATGGAGGATTCTCACAGTTGTGTGTCATCAACTTTATTCAGGCTGAGTGAGAGACAATTCTAGGCTTTGGAAGCTTAAAATCATGAATTTATTATTTCCAATGAAAAGAAAAGCCCATTCTCCATCACGGTACAGTGTTCTATGCCTTTCTATGTCAATCTCTATTTGCTTTATTATGCGGTTCTATCATTGCTTAAGAGTTGTACTTTTCAACATCTCTTGCTACCAAATTTGTACTACTACTTTCAAATTCACTATATGCTGCTGAAAAGATCCACATTTCAGGAAATTTCAGGACTCAAACAGAGGCTAAAACAGACAAAAACATAGTCCTTTGAAATGTGTGAAACCCAACCCTAGATTATTGGTGAACATACTAAATGCATGATGTTTAGCCTTCTTTGAGTATTTTTATGCCATACCTGGAGCACAAAACAACAGCATGTGGGGGTTATTGACAGTCACTGCATTGGCCAGGTCTGGGAGCCATGGCAGTGCCGTTGTCCTTGTGAAGAATCCTGCTGCTTTCACTCCTGGCATGTGTCCAACACATAGTACTAACTGATAAATCTCATCATTTACTCCAGTGTACCTGTTAGAATCTTTCTTATCTTCCTTCACTTTGTTATCAATGACCTCTTGAAAACTCCCCTGTTCTAGACCTTTTAATTGTACAATGCAAAGTTTTCCATTTGTGCCAGAATAATTGTTTTTGTCATTTTGCAACACTCGTCTAAATCCTTGGTTCTCCTTTCTATTTACTAAGTTGTCAGTTTCCTGTACCAATTGACATATGGCCTGGCCTGCCTGTCTAGACTGACAAGCAGCATTTGAAATTACCTTGTCAGACCTTGAGTGTGCAGCTGGAGAAGCATGAGAAAATTGATTCCAAAAACCTGCTATACTTTCTTTCACACTCTTTTTACCTTCTTTAAAGGATACTTCTTGGAGAACAAAGTCTATCTCATCTTCCTCTTCCGGATCTTGTGTTACCTCAGAATCTAGCTTCAATTGTTCATACTCCTGAACCAAATCCTCCCAATCAGAATATGTACCCTCATCTTCCATAGTTAGCTGGTTCGCAGACACAGGTGTGACATCACTACTGTCAGTAATCACCGGTTTTAAATCGCTTTTCAATGTGGTTGAACCACCTCCTTCAACATCTTCCGGGACGTCATGCTGTTCATTACGCGAATCTCCTACTCCTGTATCGTCAGGATCATCGCCATCGTCTAACCATATGAGATCATCTCCTAGTTCGGTACTGCCTTTTATAATGGATGTTGGCAATGCTGTCTTGTCATGGAAACGGGCAACACATCCAACGAAAGGAGGCAAAGGTGCTAATCTGTGTTGCGCATTAGGAAAGGATGCCGCAGGCACTGGATTTGGCATTCCAGCTTCGTCTGCGTGATTGTGCAAATGCTCATCTGGCAGGCCAGCAGATGATGATGTGCTGCCGTGGGGGAACTGGCCCGCGAGTTCGTGAACGGCAGCGAGAGCGGACTTTGTGAGTTTTGAGACAAACGTGACGGCGAGGGTGGGAGGACTTGCACCGACGAGGGAGCAGGCATGCTCCCAGGCAGGCAGGGCCGAGTCCCCCTGTCCAAGTTTCTTGGTTATGACGGTGGCAAACTGGAAGACCCTGCCATCGGGCGTGACGTGCTTGGAGGTGAAGCTCTCGTCCACAGGCGAGGCTCGGGAGCAGCAGAAAGGCCGTCCTCCTCGGAGACGAAACGGAGTGCAGGCGCGCACGGCAAACTTGGCCCGCCACATGGTCCTGCAATCAACAACCCCGCAAGGTCCCCCATGCCTGCGCTTTCAAGAGTCCGTCAAGACTCCGTCCCGAGTCCGTTCGTGAACGGCTGCCCAGCCCCGAGGTCCCCTTCACACCAAAACCGATTTCCTATTGCCAGCTCAAGTAGCCGGCAGATGCTCTTTTAGTGCACGCAGCCGGTTCCATTCCTGGTGCCCTCACCCCTTTAAGTGCTTTGCACGGTGTGAATCACTCGCTCCACATTTAACCCGGCAAAAACTTTTTCTGAAAATAGTTGCTTTTTAAATGTGCGCTGCTGCCCGCATAAACACACAAACTTCAACCTGCAATATTTCCAAATCAATCACTGGCGACTCCGCGGACTAAGGATAAATGTATAAGCAAAGTTCTAAACTCCAAAGGATGCTTAATCCTAAGGGAATATCAGTTACTAGATGTGGAAAGAATTCGAAAGCTATGGGATTTGGAACTCACACAAGACCTTCTGAAACAAATTCTCATGTCTCTGTGGTCGCTTGGACCTGCCCCTCTGTGACAGAGTATTTGCCTGGCAGGTGCTAATAGGAGCCTTCATCACTGCTGAAAATATCAGTAATCGCGGTATTGTAGATGTTCAATGCCCTTGCGGGGAAAATGAGACATTCATGCACGTCTTTTGGGATGGGTGTCTTGCCAGAACTACATGGAACACTGTGCTCCCGCGCCTTGGGCTACAATACAACACAACTGAAGCTTGAAATTTCTGTGTCTTGGGTCCGATAGATTCACAGATTCACGTCAAATTGCTAGGGCTATAGAAGATACGCATCACCACTCTCCAGACTTTGTGGGAGTTAAGATCTAATAGGCTTAGAGGCATTAATCTACCCAATTTTGCTTGGGTGTCTATCTTTCAGAAAAACAAGTCATTTTGGAAAGTCCTATGCATGGTGGATCAGCTTGAGGCCAGAGATACGTCCACCCTCCTCAACTTAGAAGGGCCTTCCCTTGCTAGAGTTTTTTTTTTTTTTTTGTAACGCTTACATTACACCGTATAATATAAAATATATGTTCGCGTCTAATATTTCCAAATCAAAGCAAGGGTCAATATTACAAGGCTCTCTCAAATCACAATGCAAAGAGTACATTATAGACCAACGAAAGGAGAGCCCATCCATAAATATAGATGGATAGATCAATGTAAAGCCAAAATTGTAGATAAAGAACACTACCACAACCGAAATGTAGCAAAGCCTCAACGAAAAGACAACAAAAGATGTCATTTCTTCCATAAAGGGACATTATCTGTGGGAGCCTTCGTAAATGGACATTGTTAATGGAAGCATAGGAGCATCCGTGACATTGTGTAGCGGCAATGCTTGCATATTTATTTTACATTCATGGTTGCAAACATTGATATTTCCAAACTTCCTTTTTCCTAAAACAAACATGCAAATCACCTTAGCAAGAGACTTGTATGAACGAAGATATGAAATGAAATAGAAAATATAATTTTAGTCGCCTGAATTAGAAACTGATGTGCGAATCTCTATCCCTTGGACACAATAATGCCAAGGCACGATTGATGCACCCTAATCAAGGATGAAAGATCCATGAACCCATGATGTTCCCAATGTTGCAAGATGCGTGAAGGATGTTTTCTTTTAATTAAGAATGCTTCCATTGGGGCTAAAACCCCCCCCAAAAAGAAACACTGGACATAAGACCCAAATTGAATCTCTACAAATGTTGGACTAGATGAATCCATGTGGGGGAGAGTTAGTAGCCACTCAACAACGTGAGCAAGGCTCCTACACATAATGGAATCTAACGATACATAGATGAATTTGTCTTTGAGACATAGTTGAATTGTTTATATAAGGTAATATTTGTAGACGAGGGTAGACATCTGAAGAAGGCAATGAAAAAAGTATAGATTTTGAACACACCACAAAGTGCAAATCTAAGATGAGAGTCCAAATTTTTGAAAGTAGACCATATTTATATATATGTATGAAATAGAACAACTTATCACACCAACATTGCTATATATAGGGTTATGCATATGACCAGTCATACTCGAATACATTGGGCCTTGTCCACCATGCATCGGTTGATGCATACCATAAGGACTTGTGCCATACAATCCCATATGCGGTCCTTGACAAACCATAGCATGGAAACTAGTGCCACCACCAAGTACCCTAGCTGCCCCATAATTACATACATGCCTTGCTATCCAAAAAGCATTGGATTGGCACTTCTAAGTCGGTTGTGCATATGTATCAAATGCCCCACTAACGTCGTTTGCTTATGACCACATTTGGAACATCATACTGCCATATTGGCTCTTTCTTCGGTGCATCTTGCTATCTTGAAGCTCATAGCAATGATGTATCACATGATAGTCATATAAAGCATACATCAACTCCAAACCACATATAACTTATGCAATTGTACTTCTTTTGCATCACTTGTAAATGTACATTACATACCATTCATGTATTCCATACATGCCTTGCAAATGTACACCACATCCAACTATACATTCCATATATTCCATACATGTTAGTAACCTTGTAAATATATAGTTTCAAAGCCTAGATGCAAACCATATACATGTGCATACCAACTCATAGTGACTAGTGCACTAAACAGTAATCCCAATGGCAGAAATGTTATCAACATATAGTAACTTGGATGCAAACAAAGTACATCCGAGATCCACTACTTACTCGAATGTCGATCAATAGGGAAGTGGAGGTGTAACCTCCCCCTTGAGCATCAAGCAATACTTTGAACCTTCTATACTCTATTGAGCTTGAAAGGGCCCGATCCAAAATCAGCTCTAACTAAAACACATCAAGGTAAAGTGCATCACTAAGGATAATCTACTAGATTAGCCTCCTCCATCCACTAGCATTTTTTCATGGGTGAAAAAATGCTGAAGCTTCACCAAGAAGCACACAATGACTTTACCTCTTACTTTACTTGCCTCAAATCCTCCACTAGATTCTAGGCCTTTTTCCCTCTTAAGCATAGTGATACCAACTAATATGCATTGCATCTAGTTAACTAGTCGCTCATGTATACTTGACATACTAGGAGTACCAGATGCATTAGAAAACATTCTTGTTTGCATACACTTGACCATTGCAATATGAATTTGCATGTGAATTTCCATACTACCAACCATACCAATATATTTTTCCCATACATTGCATGCATCACTAGCTACATTTTTCCTCATAACCAACACTATATGGAGCATTTGCATAATCAGCATTAATAGATGAAAATTCACATCATACAATGAAGTAATGAAAGAAAACCACTTTTTAGCAAGACACGTGATTCAACTTAGCTCTAAATCTAAATATTATTTGGTAGATCCAATAATAAATCATATATATAAAGATAACCTTACTTTCACAATTTAAATAAAAAATATATTATTATTAATTTTAAAATATTTTTAATGATTCAATTTTCAAAAATAAATAAAAATTACAATTCCATTTCATAAGAAGCCTATCCAATAATGCAAGTGGAATCGATGTGTCAAACCATTCATGTCAATAATCCATTGAACTTAGTGATGGACACTATAAGAGAGAACATTTGTAATAGCATATAAAGATAGTCATAGAGAAATTCCAAATGGCAAGCATATGAGAATACAACAAAGGAAGGCTCATAAGTGCTTTTGAAGAGCCTATTTCATGTCTCAATTGAAATGGAAATGCTAACTCATTTGTGTCAACAACACATAAAGTCCATCAATAGATATTTTTTGTGATGCCACTTCATTTTTCAAAATGAATACTCCTTCAATAGATTCCCTCTAGCGGTGAAGTGTTTATCATGCTTTTTGACCCCCTTGAATGACATCTCTCATTCTTCAATACACTATACACCAACTAGCTTGTTTCAAAAACTCCCTCTACTATACCTTTCAATTCATTGTGCAACTCACTAACAATACTATGGAAACAAAGATGTGCTCCTCTCATCTCCCATATAACATCATGCCAGCGGAGTCTGCATTTGTATTTCCTTTGACAAAGACCACATGGCCTCCCCAACACAAGCTGTTAATTCTTAAGTTTAGCTTCAATTTTCCAGAAACTCCAAGATGAAAAAGAACTACTCTTCATTTCCATAGTTCTTTAACACTTGTAGATGTAAGGACATGCTTCTTGTCTTGCCTCATTTACCGGGTAAAGGTGTGCAAGCCCCTCTTGCATCATCACAAAAGACCTTAACTTGAGAAATATGTAGATGTAACAAATTTAAGCATATCTCCAAACAATACCTCAGAACCTTATATTGAGAAGGTAAGATGAGCTTTGAATGCAAAAAGCTTTAAGAAATGCAAACAAAGAAGCAAGTAGAACATATCTAATTGGACGACACCTAGAAGGCAAGCGACATTGAGATGTTTTTTTCATTGCATCTTTGACATTGCATACATCGAATCCATAAATGTTGCAAGCACTAGTTTAGTAATTACAACATGCAAAATAAGAATAAAGGCCCATGCTCCATCACCATCTGAAAAGCTAATCAACATAGCAAAACTTGACAATTATATTTATCATATTAACATGAACGAAATGTTTTTTACTAAGGACAGGCAAGTTGATGGTACAAAAGATAGTCATGCAAAAAGATTGTAGCTTATTATAAGAAAATATCTAAAAACTTTAAAATTAACATTCGATACATGTTTCATGCATTTTCATTTTTCATGTTATATCATATGAAGAATGTTTGAAGCAAAACACCAAAGAAAGTGGCAAAATTATATAGCTTTTTACAACACCTCAAGGCACTCAATTTTGGTAGTCCTAAGAGAGTTTTGACTTCTGTCTTCCAACAAAATGTTGACGGAATCAATAAATCTCACCCAATTAAAAGCAATGTAAAGTTGGCCATGGAAAATTTTAGCATCTTGAGATCTAGACCCAAGAAGGTCAATGTTTGACTCTGAGACTTATTAATAGACATAGAAACAACTAGCCTAGTAAGGAATTGTCTTCTTTGCACGATGAAGGGCAAACCTATACAAAGCATAATAAAGATGATCCTATGTATGAAGATAGTAACATCAATATTAATTCCAGTGATAATTTCAACCTCCATGACTTTTCTATGGAACTACTTGCATAACAATCTTGTATCATTTACAAAGGCCCATAGCAGGATTCAAATTTCTCAATATGGCACTTTTTTTTTCCACAACCACCCCACAAAACCATATGTGATGGAATAGCAACACAGTTACTACCATCCAAACAATTGCAACCATCCCCAGGACAAAGTAGCCACTTGACAAAATCATGATTCCCATTGCCAATTTTTTATTTTATACCAAAGATCACATATTTTGAGACACCACAAAACATGCATATGATTCCACAAAGGAGAAAGACAAAGTGTTGCATCAATTGTCTATTCACAACTACTCTTTGGCACCACCACAAGATCTAATGAAAATCTCCTCTAAAAAGAATCACCTTCCCTCCAAATAGCATATCACATTCCATTATATCCATCAATTGTCTATCTAGTACCTCAAAAGCATGTCAATGCATCATTAGCACCTCATCCCAAATAATAAGATATGCCACCATCAACAATTTCTCAAGTTGGCATTGCACTAGAATGCATATTCAAACTGCAATTTGGCACCACACTGAGATCTAACAAAAATCTCATCCAAAAAGAATCACCTTTCCTCCAAACAACATATCGCATTTCATTATATCCCTCAATGTTCTATTTCGTACCTCAAAAGCATGTCGATGTATCATTAGTGCCTCATCCCAAATAATAAGATATGCCACTCTACAAGTTTGCATAAGACTGGAATGTTGCAAGATGAAGTACTCTTCATCTCAAGGGGAATATTAAACCTTGAGTTCATAGTGCATCCCTTCAACAACAACAAAGTAGCAATACTAGAAGACATTGCTAACACGACTTTCCCCCTCTTAATTTTGCCAACAAGCAATTGTACAAATATGTTTTTGCAGATCCACCTTGCCCATCCAAAAAGAAAGGAATCTTATGGTAGGAGGCAATAGCATCCAATATAGCCAAGTATGCCCTTCTTTGACATTCATTCAAACTCGACTACATTGCCTTATTTTGCTAACACACCAAAAGCTAACTCCTTATAGATCAAAGGATTACCAGAAGCTAACTTTAGCCATATTGGTGCAAGATGTCTTCCAAGTGTAGCAAACTCAAATTGAATGCCCTTGGGCAATTTATCCATGCCCGTGCAAAGCAATTAAGCCATGCAATATATATTTTTCCATGTCAACTTTAAAGAACTCCCACAGTTGGCCTCAATGCATAGGGTCATAAAAAATCACTAACATTGTAAACAATGTGTGTAATTGTTTGTTTGTCTAAATTAGCATAGTCTCTTCCATGTGCATGTGCTATTCTTGATCATTCTCCAACAACCCCTTTGCTATGCAAGTTGCTTTGAAAGTAGGATATAGAACTGCATCAACGGTATGCGCTCAAATGACTTACATATTCTACATTTTGTGAGAAGTAGTCTCAAGTAGTAGAGCTCATATGCAGAAGGAGAAACAAAATAATTGTGACCACAAATATCTCCCTTTTTTTTTGCTTACTCCAATTTTTTATTATTGGATTCCAAACCCAGTGTTAAGGGAACTCTTGGTATAGCAACACATTTTCCTCAAGATGACCAAGAAACCACTTCTTCAATCTTGTTCGTCGATGCATGTTCACATTCAAAATTTACATGTCTTATATCATCATTGCCATGGAAGGTTACCACATTTTCTCTTGGTAGATGCACATGCAAATATATGGCATGTAGCTTCTCATGTGTGACTAGTATTCAAAATCCTCCAATATGCCTTAGAAGCTTATACATACCTAGCATCAAGTTACATCTATATCTCATCAATAGCTTCAACTGTTGTAGAACTATTTTCTACATGAGATGTTGCCATCCCTACAAACAGAAAGCTTATTGTCACGCGATCAGGCCCTTTGTATACATACTTGTAAAGGTATTTTACAGTAGAAACGGGAGAACATGCCTCCACATTAATGCGTGCTTTATATTTATTGGGTAGGTAAGGATTGTAAGGCACAATCCAATGATTGTCAATGTATTTACCTCTAACCAAAACTCGTCTTCTGTCTTTTCTTCTCATGGAAACAACGCAACCATGATCATCTTCCACAGTGAAGTTTGTGTAACTATGTGGGTAATGTTGCAAACACAACATTTGGATATAGTTGATACATGTGTTAAGGGCCTCCTATAAATGATGATGGAAGAACAATCCACTTATCAATAGATATCGCAAAAACAACAAATTGTATATCATTTGCAGCAATCATATTAGCAAGGCCCAAATAAATCTCAGCATGCAAAGTTGATTGATTAATATGACACCATGTCAACCTATAGTGTTCAATATAGTAATATGCATCCACCACCACAAATTGTTGCAATAGTCTTCCACCTCACAGCATGCATGCAATGATGTCATCTCGCACTTGAAGACGATATGCATAGTACTCCATCAGTGTGACATGATCTTTGTTAGGCATGTGTCCTAAAGGTATAGTATCATCCGCTATAGAATAAGGGACTTTCAAGTGCCACCCATCTCTCCCCATTTGGAAACAAAAGAACATACAACAATGGCATGTATCTTTGATGCAAGTTGGACATGCTGAGACACACGTCGTTCCTTGTATAAACATTTATGGCAAGGTGTTGTAGGCTGTCATCATTACCTTGACTTGGCATAATATCAACAACCTCATTTGCGAGTTGGCACAAATTATTTTCATGACGTTACACATCCCTCTATAATAGTCATCCTTATCTCTATTTTGCGATATTTTCTAGCAATATCTCCCTAATAGTTCAAAATGTTTTTGTGTAAACATTGCTAGCATGTATCATTGCTCACAACAAAGACAATATGCTTGAATCAAGGCCATGCATTACCAACATTCTATTTTGATGTTCATGCTATGTATCATAAACATATAATTGGGCAAACCTTGGTTTTGCATGATTGTTAATATTAGGTACCATTAACCCAGTACTACGGAGCTACATGGAGCCATGCACTTGAAAGGTGTATCCATTCCCACCACCAAGCAATGACTCATCTATCTTAGCACCCAACGATACAAAAGCAAGGGTAGCATTGTAGGCATGTATGTATTTCCTAAACTCCCTACTCTCATGATTATTGCCAACTAGTAAACCACGCAAGGGCTCACATAGCTTTCAAAGGGAAGGGAAGGAAATCTTCCCATTCTTGTAAAAGTGCTCACCCACAATTAGTTCACCAACAACTTTAAACTCAGAAGTATAAATCTTTGCATGACGCTATGAACATAACTTGTCCTAATAAGACATCACACACATTGCAAGATGTACCTCCATCCACAATATATCATGGAGAAGGGAGAGCATTATGCCAAGATTCTACCACTATTAGGATCAAAAAACTAGTTTTTGGCATATGTTGCACAACAAATGGTATTTGAGAAACATAGAGGCCTACATGCCGCACTTCCTCTAATAGGCTTGCATGTACACGGGCAAAGATTGACAGAAGATTTTGGGCTACACGAGGAGTTTCATATCTAGAAACAAAGGGCACTATAGGAACTTGATTTAGTGAACCCAATGAAAGACATGGAACATACAATCCATCAAACCTAGCATTTTGATTTGTACCTTGCAAAGAAGAAATGCCTAACTAGAAGCTTCGTAGTTGAGTATGAATGCTAGCATTGTGTCACCAACTGACTCTTGTTGAGTTTAACCATAGCCTATGCAAAGCTTGTGCCATTCTTAAAGAACAATATTGCTAAGTGCTATGAATAAAAGATATGCAAAGCTGAATTGAGAAAGAGAAAAAGATATGTACAAGCATGGATTCATCAACATATGCACAACGCAAGAGAGAGAGAGAGAGAGAGAGAGAGAGAGAGAGAGAGAGAGAGAGAGAGAGAGAGAGAGAGAGAGAGAGAGAGAGAGAGAGAGAGAGAGAGAGAGAGCATAATATTGAGAGATAGGTATGTGAACCCAGTATATCCAAGGGTGGATACAGGTAGATGATTGTGAATGGACTAGAGGGTAGGGGAAACCCTAACCCTAGCCATCCATAGGCTATATAAACAGCTCTAAGGATCACTCTTAGTAGATAAGTACACCAATTGTACTTTGAGCAACTTGATAAGCAAGATCTTATTCTTGTACATTGAGCTATCTTCTCCCTCTTATACACATCTTTTAATGCTACAACTCTCATATTTCAACATGGTAATAGAGCCATCTCTAATCCATGAGCTTCCTTTAACTTCATCTCGACTTAAGTGCACAAGAAAAGTTCCATTTTTTCATCTTATCCTCTCAACCTCCATAGCCAGTTCTAGACCTACAGACCTTGGAGGAGTTGGTGTGACCAAAGGATGGCATATCAACTCACGATTTTGAAAGGTGAGAAGGATCGAAGCTTGCATGCAAGAGCTATGGCGGGAGAGCAAGAGCAAGAAAGAGAGAGACAAGAAATGGAAACTCCAACAATTACAATGTGTGACCGGGCCTTCCTTTATTCAAACTGTCACTAAAAGAATAAAGATTAAAGTGACGGTGACGGGCGCCCGCCACCTGCACTGTGTAGTGGCGGTTACACGGGCGACTAGGCAGAGATGCCTTTGCCTCCAACAACCTCCCACTTAAAGGCGAATCTGCCCTAGTGAGGAGTGAAAAGAAAAAAGGAAAAGACAGTACGGCATGTGTATGTACAACAGGATGAGGAAAGACATCATCTCATCCCACGCCCATCAACCTCCTGAGGAAGGCAAAGCACTCTGTAGAGAGGCTTTTCATGAGTAGATCTGCAGGATTCTGGTCAGTCGAGATCTTGACAAGATCAATAGACTTGTCCTCAATGACCCCACGTATGAAGTGATACCTCACCTCAATGTGTTTCGTCTTTGCATGGAAGACCGGATTCTTGGCTAACTGAATAGCACTTGTAGAATCCGAATGCAGTGTAGGGATAGCATCAATACCAAGGTCAGCAACCAAATGACCCAACCAAATGGCCTTCTTGCAAGCCTCGATGGCTGCAACATACTTGGCCTCTGTAGTAGAAAGGGCCGTGCATTTCTGTACCCTGGACATCCAAGAAACAACACCTCCAGCATATGTGAATACATAGCCGGAAGTGGACTTCCTACTATTTGCATGTCCTGCATAATCAAAGTCAGTGTACCCCACGACTCCTGTATCTTGGTTGCCATAGCATATGCATATATCAACAGTGCCCTTCAAGTACCTCATGATACCCTTCACAACATCCCAATGCTTCTTGCCAAGTGTAGCCATATAGCGTGCCACAACACCAACTGCAAAGGTAATATCTGGACGAGTGGCTATCATGGCATACATAAGACTGCCCACTGCGGATGCATAGGGAATCTTGGCTATCTTGGCCCTCTGCTCATCTGTTTGCGAACAATCAACCTGTGATACCTTCACATAAGAAGGTAATGGACAGCCAATAGGCTTTACGTCCTGCATGCGAAAGCGCTCAAGGACTTTATGAATGTACTCCCTCTGTGACAAGTAGAGGAGTCCTTGATGCCTGTCGCGTCTAATGCGCATACCAAGTATGTGAGCGGCTTGTCCTAGATCTTTCACCTCAAAGCTCTTCTTGAGCTGAGCCTTAAGAGCATCTAGCTCATCGTGAGCTTTCCATGCTATCAGCATATCATCCACATAGAGGACCAAAATCAATAAAGAACCATCACAGGCTTTTTTCGTGTAAAGACACGGATCCATAGCACTCCTGTTGTAGCCCTGTGACTGCATAAAGGCATCAAACTTATGATACCACTCCCTAGGTGCCTGTTTCAAGCCATAAAGATTTTTCTTCAATTCGCACACTAGGTGCTCCCTGCCAGGTTCTGCAAAGCCCTTAGGCTGCTCCATATAAATCTCATCATGCAAGTCCCCATGTAAGAAAGCCATCTTGACATCCATCTGGTATAAATCCAAGTTAAGCTGAGCAACCAAAGCCAAGACTAAGCGCAGGGTGGTCATCTTAACCACAGGAGAAAAGACCTCATCAAAGTCCACATCATGCTCCTGCTTAAAACCCTCTGCTACCAATCTAGCCTTGTATGCCGGCTTGGGGTGTCCAGGGGTACTTTTTAGCTTGTACACCCACTTGCATGGCAAAGCCTTCTTACTCGTAGGCAAGGAAACCAAATCCCAAGTGTCATTCTTATGCAAGGAGTCTATCTCAGACTGCATAGCCCTCTCCCAGGAGTGACTGTAACCCCTGCGCATAGCCTCATCATAAGTGAAAGGCTCTCTTGCATCTGTAACCAAGACATAATGCATCGAGGGCTGAAATCTATCATGTGGACATCTGTCTCTAGTAGACTGTCTCACCGCAAGCTCTGCTGCCTGTCCAGTTGCTTGTCCAACACCCTAACCATGATCATCTGCTACAGTTGTAGGTTGTCCAACTGGCTGTGTGGGAGCTCTCAGCTCCTATTGAAATATGACCCTGCGGATCTCAACAACTCTCTCAAGCTGCCTATGCATATTGTCTTCATGAAAGACTATATCATGATTGTGGATGACTTTACGCGCCTGCGGATCCTAGAGACGGTAACCCATCTCACCTGCATCCCCATAACCAAGGAAAATACATCTGACACTCTTGGGATTCAACTTACTTCTCTTGTCCCTGGGCACATGGCAAAATGCCTCACATCCAAAGACATGGAGATGCGCATAAGAGGGAGGTTTTCCAGTCCATACCTCCTCAGCAACCTAAAAATCCAAACCACTAGAAGGTGATCTGTTTATGATATGCACATCTGTACTAACTGCCTCAGTCCAAAAGCTCTATGGTAGGCCTGCGTGGCTAAGCATACTACGTACATGCTCCTGGATGGTTCTATTCATCTGCTTAGCCAAACCATTCTGGGGGGAGTGTAGGGGGTGGTCAACTAATGCTTAATACCCCTCTCATCACATAACTGCTCAAAAGCATGTGAGACATACTCACCCCCATTATCTATCCTTAGGCATTTGAGCCTATACCCAGACTGGTTCTCAACCAATGCAAGCCATCTCTGAAACTCAGCCAAGACATCGGATTTCAGCTTAATGGGATAAGCACAAACTTTACGTGAAAAATCATCTATGAATGTAACAAAATACTTTGCACCACCCATAAACTGACAAGGCATGGGCCCACAGACATCCGAATTTACCAATGCCAAGGGCTCACTCATGCGTGGCCTACTAGATTTCTTATACGTAGACCTAGTCTGCTTGCCATAAAGACAATGTTCACATGAATCAAAACATGCATAATCAAGGGGCAGTAAGTACTCCAAACTAGAAAGCATTTTCATTCCCTTTAAAGACATATGCCCCAAACGGGCATGCCAAAGAGATACATGTGGGATAGAACCCACAGAAAAAACATGATCAAGGGAAGAAGCTGATACAATCAAGGGATAGAGGCTTCCAGCCTTGGCACCTCTCGCAATCACAAGTCTGCCACGAGTGATCTTCCATGTAGAGTCTCCAAAAGATACATGATAACCTGTGTCATCAAGCTGTCCAGCTGAGATGAGATTGCGTGTCAAAGCATGTACATGACGTACATCTTGCATAACAAAACTGCTGCCAGAAGAAAACTGCAGCCTAACAGCACCAATGCCCACAATATTAAGAGAGCTATCATCACCCAAGCGGACAGAGCCCGAAACAGTACGGTATGAATGAAACCACTCTCAGCAAGGTGTCACACGAAAGGACACACCTGAGTCCAAGAGCCAACATTGTGCATATATAAAGTGTATCTCTATCATCTGCGAAGCACTAGAAGAAGCTGCAAGGATATAATCATCATCATCAATATCCTCAGGCTGCATAATATTGATATCTTCAATTTTAACACTAGACTTTGCAGGCACTATGCTGCGATTAGAAGACTTATCCTGCACTTTGTCTTTCCCCTTATCTTTGCGCCTTTCATTGCGCAGTTCATGGCATTGTGGTTTAATATGGCCCTTTCTTCCACAATGGTGACAAGTAACATCTGCATTCCTGGCACAGGATTTGCTACAAAAATGTTAAAGCATCCGATAATGTATATGAGTTTATGAGTCAGGCCTGGGAGTAGACAAATATAGAAATGGAGGCACTTTCTATTTATCTCCTCTCTGAGTAAGGCACCTGCAATATCTTGGAGTTTCAAACCATCCTTAGGCATACTAGCACACATGGCAATACAAAAAGTGTCCCATGACTCAGAAAGTATCACAAGCAAGAACAAGGGAGAGATATTATTCTTAAAAACTCAATGCCCTACGAAGTCAACTGGCTTAAATTTGGATGAAATTTATTTAAATGTGAGACTACACTAGTCCCTTCCTTAGTGTGAAGGTCCATGACATGCTTTGACCAATTCATTTGTGAAGTAGGACTTTGCTTGTCATAACCATTAGATATCTTTTCCCATAACTACTAAGCATTATCCTCAGGTGCGTACCACAACATTGAAATAAACATGTTTAGATAATGATAGTACAAGAGTGGATTTATATAGCTCATCCAACCCATCTAAGCATCCTAATCAATGCCTTCAAGCTTTACACTATTGGTTTTCAATGGGCTAACCTACTTCTTTTGAACCAATATCTACCATATGTGCATATTCCAATATGTGAAATTGGTGCCATTAAGCTTTTCGATATTAAAAAATAGCACTATCATTCAAAGAACCAACCATAATGACAGTATAGCAATGCAAAATCCAAGAGAATGGACTGTTGTGAATGACTATAAATCATCCCTTAAAACTCGGCTAAATCAAGGGTAAAACATGAGGAAATACCCAAGTATAGATTTGTCCACCAATTGCAAGCAATAGACTGCAAAAGTACAATGTCTACTCTCCAAGACAATGCTGAAAACTATAGTTAGCATTAGTAAAGTAAAGACAATAGTATATGTTAGTCCCAATTTTGGACAAATAGCCAAGAAAATAAGATCCCACTCTCAAGGATATCTGAGTAGCAATTGAGATATAAAGAATATGATTAGCAGTGTGAGTAAGTGTAGACCACTGGTACCAATGACTTTCATGAACTCAAAGTATTTATAAACCATATATTCCATAAGCATATACATCACTAATAAACTATTGATAGAGGTAAGTGCTAATATCCAAAGCATACGAAATCAAATGAGTCTACAAGCTAAGGCAAGTATGTCCAATAGCATACAAGAGAGTATATGCACGAACCAAGATTCCCACTATCTCAAATAACTAAGCTCACCTCCACATTACATCAATAAATTCTATAGAGCTGAGCTAATCAAGCTCTAACCAATCCAACTAGCATCCCAAAGCATAATCATAACATCCGAGCACCAAAATAGCATGACCAAGGCATTAAACATGCATAGTGGAGCTCACAGTTTACTGTCCAAACTAGAACTATTCTATTTTGTGTGAAATATATTACTAAAATCTACACATAATTGACTATATGAGTGCTTATATTTGTAGCTCTCATTGTGCTCTTTGTTTCTAGCTATAGAACACTTGAATCTGATATTATATGCAAAAGTTATTTCCAAAATATGAAAGTGTTGTCAAGTTGCCACAACTGTCCATGACTTTTGTAGCATCTTGTGTGTCCACTCAAAATGGATGGAATGATTGTTTCTCGGTTCAATAAGCACTCAATAAGGCTTGACTAAGCCTTGGGAAGCTCTTCATAAGTTGAAAGCAAGATGGAATAAGCCAGGAGAAGGGAAGACCCAATGCATACCTTGGGAGGAAGAAACAATGGCTGCCATGAAACCTTGAGATGAAGCTTTGAATTCAAGCTGAAGCAAAGGATGAAGAAGCTCCTAGAATTCCCGCTCTGATACATATTGAAAGGTAGAACCCAAGTGAAAGTACATAAGTGAAAGCAAGAGCAAAGCAATAGCTACGGTGGATAGAGCAAGAGACTAAGAGAGAGACACACCATATGTGGGAACTCCAATGGTCACAATGCGTGGTTAGCCTTTTCTTATTTAGTAGTCATTGAAAAGAATAAAGAATAAAGTGATAGTGATGGGCACGTGCCACATTTAGTGTACAAGTATGTGGTCATGATATGTGAAGTAAATACAAGGTGGCATAGGCACAAGCGCCTTTACGTGCAACACAAATTGTCATAAAGTCACAACGGGAAGAAATTGTGGTTAGGTGGACTAGTTTTCTCCAATGCATGCTTCCATTACTCATTTTCAAATCATTGAGAATGATTAAGTAGTAAAGTAAATTACTTTGTAAAAGCATATTGAGTGTCCTCCAATAATGAGACATGAAATGCTTGTGTAATGACATTGATTCATCATTATTGGGACATTTGGGATGAAATCATTATTGGGATAAGATAAATCCACTTTTTGAGAACTTTAGCATAGCCATCAAATATCATAGAAGGCCGCGTGACACCTTCCATCTCAGCTCAACTTACATGTTTCTACCTTCCTTGTCATTAACTTGTTGCAAGCACTGGGACTAATGAATTCATCTGTCAGCCAATGTTAACCCTCAGAATGACACAAGGCGCAAAGGTGCAAAACAATAGAATGTGCAAAGAAGACCTATGAAGGAGCATAAAAAGACAACTCGTTGGAAAAAGAAGACCAAGAAGCATAGTAAAATTTTTAAAAATCAAGAAAAATGCATGCAAGAAATAAAGCAAATTTTAGCCCCTTATAAAACAGCACCAAGTTTCCTCCTATGTGAGTTGTAAATGAAAAGGCGCATGTAAAAGAGCCATGATAATAGGAAAAGAATAGGAGAGAAAGTAGAAAAGAGGACCAAGACCAATTGGCCGGTCATGGAAATGGGTTGGGTGTCCAAGGGGAAGAGGGCATGTATAAAAGTTAAAAAGTACATGTATAAGCTCATTCTTGGTGTATGTGCAAACTAGCTCTCTTCTTGCTCTTACTCTTGCTTCCTTTTTTTGCATGAGAGAGGGAGAATGTGAGTGTGTAAAAGTGGGGGACCATGGAGAAGCTCTTCTTCTCCTCTCTTCTTCTTATCCTTCTCTTCTCTTTTCTCACATGTGCAGCTATGGAGGTTGGAGGTTGGTTGAGCAAGCACCTTGAATTGTGGAGCCATCGAAGGATTTGAGGAAGAGGACTACAATGATTGGATTCAATGGTAAGCTCACTACATCCTTGTGTAAGAGCACGCATGGTTATATGAGAGGTTACCGAGACAAACAGATTCAAGCTTGAGTGCTTGGATGCTCCAAATCGAGTGACGGAGGAGTTCATCTCCAAAATGGTGCTTGGTTTAGGTAGGAAACAAGGGAGTTGGAAGGTATTTGATCTCCTTGGCTAGATAGTTTATATATTGAAAGATTTAGGGACATTAGCTAGATCAATGGTAGGAAGTTTTTCATTAGTAGGATGCATTACGATTTGGAAAAGAAGAAAAAAGAAAGAAAAGATAAGTGCCAAGGGCTGTGAACTAAATACCAAGTGACCCTAGCTAGATCCCGGACCTATGAGTGTGACCATAGAGCCGACCAACATTGGAATTTACCCAAACATACCTAAGAGTTGACCAAATCAGTCAATCATCGGTAGCTTACTTCCCGGTAGAGACACTCTTTGAATGCATGGTGTGTGTGAATGATTTCTTTGAAGGTTGCACATTGTGTTGTAGCCACTCAGGTGCACGATAAAATTTTAAAGCTTGATTGTGTACAACTCGCCTTACATTGCACTATCCAAGTGTGTAAGTGTAAAACTGTGAAGTGATTTCATTTACAAGAAACATATTAAAGGGGAATTAAGCTAAGAAACAAACCCACCAAGAGGATTTGCAACATCCTTAGGAAGACGGGGACAAAGCCATGGCACACAAGATAAGGGAAAAAACGTTGATCAAAACCAAGAAATAACTAACTTGAAGTTAGAGTTGGCCAAGCTACAAGAGATGTTGAGAAGGCCAGTGTGACCCCATGTGCACTATGCATTGTGGTGGGAACCATCTCCCAACTGAATGTCCTAACCCTAGATCATGGCTTTGTGCTAATTGTAGTAGGTTCTGACATGATGCATTGCACTAGTAGCTGCCAAGAAGGCTCCCATATCCACAACCTTACACCACTACTGGTTGCCAAGAAGGCTCCCATATCCACAACCTTACACCACTCATCCCTACTATCTAGGAAATAGGTAGCCCAACTTTGGAAGAGGAGCTCCATTAGCTCTACCAGCGCCACCCAATGACTCAAAGCCACTTTTCTCCTAGGATAGACATCAATCCCATGGGAATCCCAAGGTCCCTTGGATCCCATAATGACCCATCCATCGAGCAACACTCCAATACACTTTGTAGAGGAGCCACTGGAGGACAAGACGTATGTGAATCCTTATGCCTCCTATGATGAAAAAGGTAATCATATATTGTTCGACTTTAGACTAGTGTCGATTATGGCTTTAGTAGGTGGGAGGGGCCCCGAACCAAGAGCCATTAGAATGTTGGACTTGTGGGCATCGAGGGCACATTTCATCTTGTTACCGCATGAACAGGAGTATGCAAATAAGGACAAGGTTGACTTGAGATGTCCAGAGTGTGAGTTATACATTTGTATGCTAATTGCCTTAGATAAAAACCCTTCATTAGTACGATAATTGTGCCATCAATACAACTAGGACTCTTTACATGGAAACATATGATGATGAAGCCACACCAATCCCACTCAACATCATGACCTGAGCCCAAACGATGCAAGCTGGTATCTCATTACCCAGACTTAGCAACTTAGATGCGACATCTAATGGAAAAAAGAGTTGGAGAAGGAGAAGGAAGAGGGAGGACACCAAGATAACACTCAAAACTGACAGTGCTACCACACTAATCAAAGGGAAATAGTTTACGGTCATACAGGCAGAAACCTTTGCTCCTCGTAAGACAATGGCAAAGGGAAGTGCTAAGGTTGGAGAATACCCTGACCCAAAATACCAATTAGAAGTTGTAGACAAAGTCAAAGAGTGGGTGAGAGAAGCTCAAGCGTATCTACAGGATGTAGAGCCTATCATGGAGGATGAGATTAATGAGCTCTTTAGCATGAGTCCACTAGCCTTCCCTACACACCTAAGATCAAGAGGCATATCAATATCCCATGTAGCACTACACAAATAGAACCCAGATACCATAGATAGACAAACCACCCAAGAGCATTTTGACTGAAAGGCCTTGAATTAGGGAAAAAGGAAAAGGTTGTCAATTTGCTCACAACACTGGTATTAACTCCTGTAACCTTGCCATTAGGAGAATTGCTTAGGCAAAACCACATGCTATGGTAAGTGTTGAAGGAGTGGATAGAAAACCTTAATGGACATGGAGTGAACGACTTGCTAGACCTTGATGCAGAGATGCATATACCAAGGTTAACCTTGAACCCATGATCTAGATCCCTACAAGTGAATGCCTTTTGGGAGGGTATGGAAATGCATACAATCTTACCTGTTGTTGCATTAGGTGATGCCACATGTAAAGGAATTGTGGATACAGGAGCAAGATTTAGTGCGCTCAGCCACACAATTCTACAAGCTTGGGGAAACCCACCAGTGGTGGAGACTACATAGTTTAATGTTACACTAGCGAATTGAATAAAAGTTAGCCCATTTGGAGTGCTAAAAGAGTAGCCTCAAAAGATAGCAAGAATTTGATTCTCAGTTAACTTCATATTCATAAAGGGAGTGGACTATGATATTCTGTTGGATAGGCCATGGATGAGAAATGCCCAAGTGATAAAGGATTGGGATAATGGCATGATATCCTTGGGCAATAAAACAAAAGCTATTCGAATAGAGATGGACACTAGGAAAGCCTCATCAATTCACCTTGATGCTATCTCTGCAATGCTAAAGGGTGACTCACAAGAAAAGCGCAAACATGGACCCTTAACTGAGTATATTCCTTGCCTTGAGGATGAGCATGATTGGATGCATGTATTAGCAACCATCGACTTGCCCTTCTCAAATGATGAGGATGGCTATAGGCAAGCTGTACAAGCAGCTAACAAACCCAACAGAGTCATAGCTTCTGAGTTACCTAAGAATGATACCATATCATCAATACCTCTTTGCATGATGACCAAAGTTCCACTAGCCAACCATCGCCTATCACCTATAATGTACTGACTAATAATCTGGAACTCCATGGAATTCTTGACTACCTGACAAGAAACTAGTTGGTAACCTAGTTGCAAACTGTGAACCTCTTAAGGATCTTACTTAGAATTCGGAGTGGCAATGGACGAAGGTGCATGACCCTAAATCTATTGTACAACTAGGCTCTCATTGCGGATGATAAAAGTCCTATGAATGACAGCCATGGAAATGATGAACAATCTAAGTATGAGGATTCGGATGATGAGTACAAACACTACAGCTCTAGTGGTGAGGAAAGTGAGGAAGAAGCCGAAACTATAGAATAAGACACAAACGGATCAGTGATTGAGCAGACTCTAAACCCGAGAGGAGAGTGCTTTTAGAGCAGAAAGAGGAGTCATCAAGGTAAATTGTGATCATACTTGGTTAGAGCACCTAGACATAGAGGACCATGAGTGGGTTGGATTAGTGCAATTAGGAGCTATATCACTGCTTAAAGTGGAATCAGTCTTAGAGTTGTGACCACCAAGGGAAACTTCATCTTCTAGTGGAGGTTATGAGTTCGACTCTAAGTTAGAAGTCACCTTTGAAAGTGATCCAAAAATCCCACAATCACCTAAGACCAAACATACCAAAGGGGACCTCTCGGTCCATCTAAGGCACAAGAGGCTCAAAGAAGAAAGAAGGAAACAATCCAAGTCCTCTAAAACTGAATGACAAAAGAAACCGCCCACATGACTTATCCAATTACTGCACTAAGTATAAGAAGGGCAATTATATAATGGTGTTGGTAGGCACCAAACGAGCAAGATAGGTTAATGAATCCATTGAAGGACCCGCTATAGTTAAGGAAGTCAACTTGGCAAGGGAAGGGTGCAAGCCTCGACCCATGTTCATAGTTGACGATTTAACTAAGCAAGAGGAGCACAATCTCATTAATCTCTTACGAGAGAATGTAGATATATTTGCTTGGTCCTTAGAAGAGGTGAAAGGAATCAACTTGAGTATTGTGACTCACAACATTCCTATGATCCCCAATGCGACACAAGGCAAACAAAGACCATGCGCAATGAATCCCAAGCATGCTCATGTTATGAAGGAGAAAATAGACATGTTTTTGAATGTTGGATTCATTTATAAGATTGAGTTCACAGACTAGATATCACCCATAGTAATTGTCCTGAAGAAGAATGGGAAGATTCGAGTGTGGGTGAATTACAAAAAGGTCAACGTAGCGACAAAGAGAGATGATTATCCATTACCTACACCAAGCACATGCTTGAGAGAGTGGCAAAGAAGGAAGCCTAAAGTTTCGTGGATGGCTTTTTTGGCTATAACAACCAAGTGCAAGTGTACCTAGATGATATGCACTAAATGACATTCGAAAGATAGAATGGGGTGTGTTTGCCTATATAGTCATGCCATTTGGGCTGACTATTGCGTCTGCTACCTCTTAGTGTCTTATGTGTACTATTTTCAAGGACATGCTCAAAAAGTGGTTGGAAGTATTCATTGATGACCTGTGTGTTCATTCTAGCTAGGAGGAGCACCTAGATAAACTGCGCATAGTCTTGGAATGGTGTAGGCAGTACAGTCTCTCACTGAACCCCTTAAAATGCTAGTTCTAGGTAAAGCATGGATGTATCATAGGGCATGTGGTCTCAAAAAATAGCATTGCTACCAACTTTTCCAAAGTTAGAGTGATTGTCAATTTATCACCACCAACCAACTAGAAGGGAGTTCAATACTTCCTTTACCACATGGGGTATTATCGGTGGTTTGTATTGAATTACACACTCATTGAACAACCGCTTTACAAGTTGTTGATTGTATTTGGGTGGACTAAGGAGTGTCAACGTGCTTATCTTACGAAGAATAAAAAAAAGATATGATGATGCATCTATTGTATGAGCCCCAGATTGGTCCATTACCTTTCATGTGCACATTGATGTATCAAAGTTCACCATGAGAGCAGTTTTGTGCCAACCTAGAGAGCATAACTTGGATTACCCACCAGTGAGCTTTCCAAGTAGACAACTCATTGACACTACAATGAACTACTCCACAACAAAAAGGGAAGAGTGAGCTATGGTGTTTGTTGTTAAGAAATTTTAACATTCCTTCTAGCTACACTCTTTACTATAGTTACTTTTACTATTAGAATTTGGCTTCTTTGTGATAGTACGCAAGGGCAAACAACATCACATGGCCGACCATATGTCTTGTATAACCACAAGAGAAGTGACTGGACAAGGCATTGTAGATGACCTATCCAATGCACATCTGTTTAGAATGTCTAGCAAAAGAGATTTGTTTAGAGTAGACCTTACACCTTATTGAGTAGATGATATAGTCCACATCCTAGAACATGAATTGCCTGAATGTCCAATTAAGAAGGCTAGGCTACGACATCTCATTCTAAAAAGTTAACCCTATTACTTGTTTGTGAACATGAGATGCATGATGTGCTTATAGAAGCTCATGGCAAAATTGCTAGAGGAAACTTCAATGGGGACATTATGAAATGCAAGGTACCCTAATATCAATTGTAATAAAGCACTGCGATGAGTGCCACAACGAATCAAAGTCCCTATTCATAGAGATAAGATGGAGTTGACCCCATTGATAACATGACAACCATTTGAAAAATGGGGGCTCGAATTTATTGGTCCAATCAGCCCTGTAGCACAATACTCACAAGCAAGGTACTATCTCATCAAGTGGGTTGAAGCCCACTCGAAAAAATGATGTTAGGACCGTTGCCAAATTTCTTCACAAGGAAATTATCTCATGGTTCAAATGTTCCATAAAATTAGTTACTAATTAAGACATGCACCTCAAAAAAAGAAGAAGTAATTCCCCACTTATTATCCACCTTGATAATCCATTGAAAATCCTCGTTGTATTACCCACAAGCCAACGGTCAAGCTGAAGCTAGAAATAAAATCTTAATGACTATCCTAACTAAGGTTGTCTCTGTCTCATGAATGCAATGATTGGAATAATAAACTAATGGAGCAACATTATGGGTTTACTGGATAGCCTACAAAACAGTCATTAGACAAACACCATTCAAGTTGATCTATGGAATTAAAGCAATCTTACAGAGTTCTTCATTCCAAGCTTGAGGATAGTGATCCAAGAGAGATGGCATGGCAAGGAAGCATGGACAAATTGCCTAGTCAATCTAGAACGCCCATCTAAAACCCAACTCATTACAACCAATGTCCTAATATGTGAGAAGACATGATGTAAGAATTGGTTTGACAAGCATGTCAAACAATGCGACTTTGAATGAGGGGAAATTGTTGTTGCACTCTATAAAGGGTCACAAACAAAAGATGAAGTTTAGGGGGTTGGGGCATTTCAAAGTTTGTAACATTAGTTGAAATGGCAGCATGAAGCTTGAAACGCTAGAAGGAGAGGGTATAGGCTTTTTCAATGCTAGTCGCATCAAGAAGCAGTACCCTCCATCACACCCACTACACGAGCCTCCAATGATAACACTAACCATGAATGTGTGTGGCAACTATCACAAGCATGGAGGATGTAGACGAGAAGAAACAAGAGCACCAGCCTATCTGTACATAATAGCAATGCCCAAAGGTACACACCTTTGATGCATTAATGGACAAGAAAGCTGACAATAACATCCTCGCATATTATCATTGGACCCTCATTAGTCAGCTCAAGTGCAACCAACAAATGCCAAACTCGGCCCATTTGGGGGGCATCCCAATCCTCTATTAGGAAAATGCATATTAATGGTTTCTATTGAGATTGAGAGCCTCCTAATCATCTTTTATGTACTAGCTTTGGGTTACGCTTTCAAGAAATAGACTCATTGCAACGTTGACTATGACACTTAGCATATCATCCTAGCCATACGCAATGTTACGATAGTCACGACTTTTAGCAAGGGTGCCATGGCTTTGCCAAAGCCCACAGTGCCACTGATAGTTAAACCTAGTGTCATCCCTAAGGAGGGGCGTAGTGAACCCACACAAATATCCAGTGGGACAAACTCACAACACTTAGATACCCCAGACCAGAGTTGTAATTCAAATATCCAAGTGGGTTCCCAAATGAAAATTGCAACCTACCAAGGGCACATCCACAAGATTTTATGGCTCTCATATCCCATACACCAGGCCTAAGAGAAAAAGCTAGCATTACACAAATAGCTAAAGGACCAAACTGTGATGTGCCAAAAGCCCTATTGCATGCCTAAGGCTTCTATGATGGCAACGCCTTGGTTTGGTTGCCTAAATCCATGGACGTACTCATAAGTCAACAAGAGGTAAATACAACCCATGAACGCTCAATGAGTCTATCGCCAAAAATTCAAACATGAGGTAAATACTAAAGCGAGGAAACAGAAGGAGGTAAATACTAGAGCGAGCAAACGTACCCATGAACACTCAATGAGTCTATCACCCAAAAGTCAACACGCTACCAATAGGCCTTGCCCTAATACCTCCAACACACCACCCACCACACAAACAGAGATCCACATGGCCCTTGAACCACAAGCTTTAGCACACGTGATAAATAATAACCATTCCAATGACCAACTTTTAGTGAAGGCACCCATAGCTAAGTAGTCCAGTCAAGTCAAACCCCAACTACCCTTAGGCCTTAAACCATCTTATCAATGTCAATCAATTCTCAAATTGGTATTTCATATGGCCATGAACATGAGAGATGACTTAGTGACCTACATTAGATGATTGGACTCAACTTTCACAGTATTTGCTAGAAGCTACAAACATTTGGACCTAGGCATGTTTGACGAACAAATAGCAAATGATGTACGCTCTTTGCCATGTTCTTGGGAGGAATTTGAAATCATATTCACAAAAACTTCTACGATTGCAGAGGAGTTGATTGCCGCCACTGAGCTTTCTTGAGAAAAAGCCTTAAACTAGCACTTAATCATGTCCTTCGAGAAAAGCAAAGTTCCAATGTTGCCTAATGAATTACCCGAGCTAAAAAAGGTAGATGAATCTGAGTTCAATTTTCTATGGAAATGATACTTTCTTCACATCCAATGGGAACAAGTGGGTTATCAAATCATGACCAATGCAGAGCAAATATGCACCATTAACACTTTCAAATACGTGACCCCAACTTCGTTTAGAGTGTTGGCCATGACATGAAATAGACCATTAGAAGACAATGTCATGTTGAATCCATACTTAGATAGGATCCTAACAAAAGAAGAACTCCATGTCGCTAGCAAAATGAATTCAGGTGATCTCTTGACCAATATCCTAACTTACATCACACATGTGGGCATTCACCCATAAGACATGGACCGCCAAGCTACATTGGAGTAAAATCCAAACTTCTACAATTGGCTCTTGAAACACTAAATCTCATAAAGAGTATACTAAATGCGCTTATCCCTCCATTCTCCAATCCTAGAAAGGATTCTCATCATTTCAAGATGGGAGAGAGTAAGGTGAAAAGTGAATATGAACCAAAATATAATTGAACTCCAAAAAGAAAGGTGAATTGAATTTTCATTTAGTGAAAAGTTATTCACAAAGTTTTGGCATGGAATGTATGGATTGATTGATATGGAAAATTTTTATTCCTTGGTTATACATTTCATATTTGAGAATGTTTCCCTCTAACTACTTCATTTCTCTTTTTAAGCAAAAATCATCCTTCAAAGAGAGCTCATTATAAGTTGTTGGGCTATGACATGAATCCAAATGGCAGGGCTATCATCTTCTAAGGAAGAATGGAACAAATATCACCTAATCATAGAGATGCATGTGTTCAACTAGTTATGATACGGAAGTATATACGACCTGAAAGAACTAGTGGCAACAATTGAGGATGCAGTCAGGCAAATTATCGAGTTATTCAATCTAGCTAAGTATTCAGAGCATGTCAATTAGTAAATAGATCACAACATGTGCACAGAATTTCTCAGATCCTTCGATATCAAGAAAAACTATGGTATAGTGACAATCAAACAAGAAGATGCAACCAAGAGTGTGGAATTGTTCTCAGCCCTTGGAGTTGGTTAAGAAAGCTCTAGGGTTGGTGGGGACAAGCTAGAAAAGAGGCCAAAGAGAGATGTGTGTAGCATGCTAGTAGGGATAAATAAGCAACGTGTACACAAATGATGGAATCAACATAACAGACATCCTTGAGCCTATTCTCAAGTTGTAAGCCAAGATGGTGTATGGTCTCTTTTTGAGCCAAAGGTACAATGCACTCACGAATAGAATAGGGATATCACTACTCGAGAGCATTGTAGCCAAGGTCCTAGATGGAGTTAACCTGAAATCCTATTCGAACAACAATCTAGGTGTTAGCTAAAGTACTAGCGTTAGCCCTAAGAGCCACAGGAGGAGAATCCCTAGTGACAAGGACCAAGTCAAAAATAAAAAAACATGCATCCAAGGCATCAAATGTGGGTTTCAAAGGACTACTAATAGCACTAATCCAAGAGGCTATGGGGGAGGTGGGCAGAGAAGAGGAAGGGGAGGAAATACCATAACAATCACCGATCCTCCATGAGCTCCACTCAGCCATTCTAGTGAGCCCTCTTGTCTCTTACTCTACATGGAACCTTAGGGAAGAAGAAGCTGACAAGGTCCATTAGAAGAAGTAGAGAAAGTGGTTAATAATAGGTAAGTTAACTATCAAACTCAAAACAACCAAGAACCTCAAGTGATAAAACAGTGGGTGAGCAGGGGCAGCAAGTGCTATTAATTCTCAGAAGACCAAGATGGAAAAATTCAAAAAATTGAAAGTGAAAGATAGTCCCAAGGCATGAGGAAGATGGAGGACAAAGACGCACTTAGAAAAAATTGAAGGCACGAAATGTAGAAAAATTTCGAAAATGTAGAAGGAAGTGCACAAGAATAAGTGAACCTTAATATCTTAGCAAGAAGAGCACTAGGTGCATTGTAATTCCTTTTGTTAAAGAGCGTTGGGCTCTCTCTCTTATAAGTTGTAATGAATGAGCGGTGTGGGTTAAGGCCTATGCTAATAGAAAGGAGGAGGAAAGAGAATAGAGGAATGGACAAATGCCAAAAGGGGATGGTCACCCAAGGAGGGGATAAGGCATGTATGAAAGTCAAAAAGTGAATGAAGAAGCTCATTCTTGTTATGTGGCCAGACTCGCTCCCTTCTTACTTCTGGATCTTGCTTCATTCTTGTGTATAAGAGAGGGAGTGTGAGAGAGGGAGAATGTGTGTATAAGAGAGTGAGGGACCTTGGAGAAGCTCTTCTCCTCCTCTCTTCATCATCTTATTCTTCTCTTCTCCTTTCTTATGCACATGGCTATGGAGGTCGAAGCTCAGAGCTTGGAAATGGAGCTTGTTTGAGAGCACATTTTGGATTGTGGAGCTACCAATGGGTTCATGGGAGGAGGTAACTTGATCGAATTCAAAGGTGAGCTCACTACATTTGTGTGTGGAAGAATGCACACACAGCTATGTGAGAGATAGCCATAGCTCTCGGCTTGAAACATTTGAAACAATAAGCGGTACGTGGGTCTTGGCAATGTGCTCGTGAAAGTGATGATATTTTAGTTCTGTTGCGTTGGGACCAACGAATTCAATCTTGAGTGCTTGCATGCTCCAAATCGAGTGACGAAGTAGGAGTTTGTCTCTGAAATGGTGTTGGGTTTTAGGTAGGAATCGAGGGAGTCGGAGGCCATTTGATCTCTCTTGTGGATTAGTTTAGGTTTAGAAAACTTTGTGTGCATCAATTAGAGTAGGATAAACATATTTTGATCAGTTTGAGACATAAAGGTTAGGAAATAAGAAAAAAAGAAGGAAAATATAAGTCTTTGTATAACCAAGAAATAGGAAAATATAGAAAGAAATGAAAAATATTTTAAATAGTTGGGAAGGAAAATAGAGAGTAAGGGAAGAAAGAGAGAACACAAAAGGTGGAAAAGGGGAAAAGAGAGCTCATTTGCACACTCACAGAGAGAGAGAGAGAGAGAGAGAGAGAGAGAGAGAGAGAGAGAGAGAGAGAGAGAGAGAGAGAGAGAGAGAGAGAGAGAGAGAGAGAGAGAGAGAGAGAGAGAGAGAGAGAGAGCATTGTTGAGAGAGAGAGAGAGTTACATTCCAAGAGGTAGTAGTAGCAACAACTCTTGGTATTGCCACATTTGAGCACTCTAAGTATATCTCGAGTCTCCCCTGATATAAATTGAATAAGGGTAACACCTTGGGTGCATTAATAGGTAGTGCACTTGATTGATTTCATGCATTTTTTGCCATTTGACATTTTTTCCCGTGCTGATCGGATGGTGAATACAAACCTTGGAATGACCAAATTCCTTTTGGGCTAGGATGTCCAAGTCACTTAAGTCTAGTTGGATGTCCAATTTAGATGGACTTGGACCATCTTTTGGGCCTCGAACAGTCGTACCTCCAGTCTCGAATGATCGATTCGGACACTTGGATGGGTACCTCTTGTCTGAGTTCGAGTTTGACCTTTCGGACGATCATTTTTCTTAAGAGACCACTTGGATGGCCAAATTTGGGACTTGGATCACCGAGTCTAGGACTTAGATGAGCAATCCAGAATATCAAATTTGACCATTTTTTTATCATTTTAAGACATGTTAGGGCCTACAGCTAGTTGTCCCCAGTAGCCTAGATTGGAATCCAGACCAGTAGATGAGACCATAGAGTTGTTTGTACTCAAAACTTTGACCTAAAAGTCTAGGAGTGATTGAAATAACTGACCATTGGCCACTTACTCCTGGTAGAGACCTAAGTTGACCATTTGGGACTGACCACTATCACAACCCTCAAGGGACCCAAAATCGATTGTTAGGAGTGATCACGATCCATACAAAAAAGTTGCAATAGCATGAAACTGATTAGATGTGATTGACTTCTTTGCATTATAGACACTTAAGTGCATGTGAAAATTGCAAAGTCTAATTTTGCATAGTTTACATTGAGCTACATCGTTTAAGCATATAAGTGTGTGTACATTTGCAGATTGACTAGATTAAGAAGGAACACATTAAAGGAGATTAAGCTAAAATGAACCCACCAGTAGGAGTGCAATCTTGGGGACTAAAGTACCCGAGACACCAGGAACAAATGTCTAGGGAAGACATAACCATTTGACTAGTGAGGGAAGGAAGGACTAGCCAAGATTAGAGACACATATTTAGTTGGCCAAGTCAACCTCATAGAAATACTAATGGTTTAGGAAACGATAACCATGGCAAGCACTAGCTCGAATGAGAATAACGTTGACCTTGACCTTGACCATAATGTGGCAGGGTACCCGGATGGCATCTAATGACTTATCACATGATATGACCAACAGATAAGGATAGTGTATCATGGGAGACCAATAGAGCTAATATTATAGCCGACCTTGAGGAGAAGAGGAGATTGGGAAGAATACTATTGTAGTGCATAGCGAGCTATAGCTAGGAGGAAAGGGCTCAAAGGTTATACCAAGAGAGAGAGCTCAATGAGGTTCACGTGATCCTATCCATCTCATGGAGAAATAGAATGGGAGGCAATGCTAATAGGGAGAGAGCCTTAGAAGAAAACTTTACAGTGAGCCTTAGAAGCAGCCCTTATAGAATGAGAGGCAACATCGATAGGGAGAGAGCCTAGAAGTAGACCTTATAGTGAGTGAGCTACTCACAAAGAGACTGTTGGACAACACCACTGTCAAGCAAAGTGGGGTAGCCTTAGCAACATCATTGCTAGCGGGCTGGAAGTCACCCCAAATACCATGAGCCAAATGAAGATACCTATAGTGGTTAAGCAACTAGATAAATATAAAATAGGTAATGATCCCTATAGATTGATCGAGCAGTTTGAGCAAGTGTGTAAGACTAACAACCTCATGGACCTCGCTCAACAAGCACAAGCGTTTGGTCTTTGCTTGGGAGACAAGGGACATACTTGGTTTACTAGTTTAGATAATGCCAAATGCAATGACTTCACCATCTAAATGATCTCTTCATCAAGAGATTCTCAAAGGTAGGATACTTCGATAACCTCATTGTTAAGCTAATGTGAGTGTCAGCCAAAGAGACAAAGAGGATATATGAGACTACATCACACATGTGAGGAGTCTCTACAAGAGGATATCTACACAACTAAGCAACCCAATGAGAGAGCGGTCTCCATCCTATTCATTAATGGGATTTGCAAAACGAAGAACTCTATAAGGCCTTAGCGAGCAACTCGAACGTGCAAAGGAATGTGCTGGCAAGATTCTTTGAGGAGGGCATATGAATAGATGATTTGCTTAGAGAGAGAAGCTCTAAGCCTATGCAGTAAGGGAGCAACACATTTAGAAATGCCTAGAGAACTACAACACTTGGTGAACAAGTAGCCCCTAGTGAGCAAGATAAAGAAAAGAGTATCGACCAAACCCAATTGATGATAGAGCTCAAGTTTGAGCTGGCCAAACTGTAAGAGTCAATACAAAGGCCAATATGACCTCATGTGCAGTATGTGCATTGTGGAGGGAGCCACTTGCTATCTAAATATCCCAATCCTAGATCCCACCCTTGCACCAATTATGAGAGATTCAGTCATGATGCTATGCACTGTCAATTGCCAAGATAGTTGCCATACTAGCAACCCTATACTCAACCACACTATCCAAGAGTTAGGCAATGTTTCTTTGGAAGGGATGCCTGTTAACCCTCAGATGAACAAGGTGGAAAATTCGTAAAATCTAAATCAGAAGACAAAGGCCAAGGCAAAAGTAAATGGAAGACAAAGGTACGCCAAGAAAAATATGGAAATACAAGAAGTGCAGAAAAGTCCTAAATAAAGGAAAAAGGCGGACAAGAAAAAGTGCCAAGTCAATACTTTTGTAAAAGAGTGCAATTGCATCATGATTTAATTTAAGGAGCACCGGGCTCTCACCCGTGTAATTTGTAAAGGTAGATGGGTGGTAGGAAGGAAGCTAGGAAGATAGGAGGATAATGGAAAAAAGGGCCTAGCCGGCCATGTAAAAAAGGGGAGAAGGGGATGACTGCCCAAAAGGGATTTAGGGTTTTGTATATAAAGTTGAAAAGTGAATGAGAAGCTCATTCTTGTGTGTGGCCAAAAGTGGCTCTCCTCTTCGTCTTCCTCTTCTTGTTCTTGCTTGTTTGAGCTTGTGCTTGAGAGAGGGAGTGTGAGAGTGTGAGGGAGTGAGTGTGTGAGGGTGAGGGACTGGGGAGGAGAAGCTCTTCTCCTCTCTTCTCTTCTCTTCTCTTGCTTGTGGTGATGGAGCTTGGAACGTGGAGCTTGAGGATGGAGCTTGCGTGAAGCTTGCACTTGGATCGTGGAGCTACCGGAGTGCACGGGAGAGGATGTAACTCGATCGGCATGGAGGTAAGCTCACTACACCCATAGATATGGATGGCGTGTCGGCTATGTGAGAGGTAGCCATTAGTGCTTGGCTTGGAGGAACGCTTGAAGCAATAATCGGTCTGAGGGTCTTGGCGGTTGAGCGAGATCTCCCACATTTTGATTCCGTTGTTGGGACCAATGGATTCAAACCTTGAGCGCTTGCCGCTTCGAATCGAGCATTGAAGTAAGGGTTTTCCCCGAACCGGTGCTCGAGGTAGATAGGTAGGAAGCGAGGGAGTTTGAAGAGGTATTTGATCTCCTTAGCAAGTAGGGTTTTGGTTTTTGGACTTGGAAGAGCATGATGGAGTAGTGTAGGTATTTCCCTTATGATTTTTTCTTGCATTTAGAAAGGATAAGAGCAATACAGTGGAGCATGCAATAGGGTTTTCTGTTGCTATATAACAGGCTGAAACAGGGAAAAGAAGGGCAAAAAATAAAAATTTGGGTTAAATGTTGGTGAAGGGAGCAAGATTAAGGTGAGTGTAGGCTTGGGTAGGGTGATAAGGGACCAAGACTGGCAAGAAAGGCCACATTTTGCATTGCAGGGTTTCAGGAGAGCTGGAGAGAGGGAGAAATCTTCATTGCGTGGACATGCTTCAATCTCGTCATCTAGGAGTTATTTGCCTAGCACAGGTAATTCCACACCTTCCCCTACACGAGTAGCTTGGATCTCGAGGTGCTCAACAAGTAGGAAGGCCTCGATCACTCGCGGCGCGATGAATTCTTTGAAGTCTGGCAAAAATTGCATCACGCTCGGCCTCGTCCAAGTGACAACGATTCTAGGCTGAGTCCCAGAATCGGCCCTCAGACCACTCGGCCATTCCGCCCTTTGGCATTCAACCCTCAGCCAACTACAATCAGACGCGTTTCACTCGGCCCATCTAAGTGAAGCATTCAGTCCACTTGATACTCGGCCCACTTGGCCACTCGGTCTTCGGACCACTCGGGCACTCAGTCCACTTGGCCACTCGGCCTCGGACCACTCGAGCACTCAGCCCTCGGATAAACGCACTCGGACCAACTGAATTTAACATTCGGACTAGTTACATTCGACTCTTTCTCATTTGGCCCTTGGCCATTCTAACGGACCGAATCGGGAGTTCGGCCCCTACAATTCTGACCTATTGGGTTGAATTTGGATTTTTTTAGATATTTGACCCATAGACCTCGAAACCGACACAGAGACCTTATAAACCCAAAAGCACATCATAGACCTATCACTAGACTGCAATCTAGAGCAAGTAGTTGAAAACTTGGCTATGAACTGTCCTTCAAATCATGCATGGTGTTTACCGTAACAGCCCTACGAGTGCACTTTGTAGATGAGACACTAGAGAAAGACTCATATGTGAACCCTTTTGTCTTTTATGATGAGGAGGGTAATCTCATATTGATGGACTTTAGGCCTGTGCTAGTCATGGCTTTAGGTAGAGAAAAAGGTAGAGCCCTAAGAGAAGGTTAGATACCATGAGCCATAGCATGTTGGATGTGTGGCCATCCTCCAGGGCATATCTCATCCCAATGCCCTAAAAGGGAGCAAGCTAATAGGGAAAAGGCCAATCTAAGGTGTCCCATGAAAGGTGAGAAGGATCGGAGCTTGCTTGAAAGAGCTACGGCGGGAGACCAAGAGCAAGAAAGAGAGAGAGAGAGAGACAAAATGGAAACTCCAACAGTCACAATGTGTGATTGGGCCTTCCTTTATTCAAACTATCACTAAAAGAATAAAGAATAAAGTGATGGTGGTAGGCACCCACCACTTACCGTATGTAGTGGTGGGTATTGCCAGTGTGGTAATAGACGGGCGGCTAGGCAGAGGTGCCTTTACCCCCAACAACCTCCCACTTAAAGGTGAATCTGCCCCAGTGGGGAATGAAAAGAAAAAAGAAAAAAGATAGTACAATGTACACATGTACAACAGGATGAGGAAAAATGTCAGCTTATCCAATGCCCATCAATCTCCTAAGAGAGGCAAAGTGCTCAGTAGTGAGGCTTTTTGTTAATAGATTTGTAGGATTTTCGTCAGTGGAGGCCTTGACAAGGTCAATAGACCTTTCCTCCACGACCCCACTTATGAAGTGATACCTCACCTCAATGTGTTTCGTCTTCGCATGGAAGACTGGATTCTTGGCTAGCTGAATAGCACTCATAGAATCCAAATGCAGCGTAGGTATATCATCAATCCCAAGGCCATGGCCATGAACCAAATGACCCAACCATATGTCCTCCTTGCAAGTCTCAGTGGCTGCAACATACTCGGCCTCAATGGTCGAGAGATCCATACAAATCTGAACCCTGGACATCCAAGAGACAGCACCTCTAGCATAGGTGAATATAGAGCCAGAAGTGGACTTCCTACTATTTGCATGTCCTGCATAATCAGAGGCTGTGTACCCCACAACTCCTGTATCCTGGTTGCCATAGCAAATACACATATCTGTTGTGCCCTTCATGTTTCTCATGATACCCTTCACGGCATCCCAATGCTTCTTGCTAGGTGTAACCATATAGCATGCCACAACACCAACTCCAAAGGCAATATAGGGAAAAGTGGCTATCATGGCATACATCAAACTGCCCACGCCTGATGCATAAGGGATCTTGGCTATCTCGACCCTATGCTCATCTGTCTGCAGACAATTGGCCTGTGAGAATTTCACATAAGAAGGTAATGGATAGCCAATAGGCTTCACATTCTGCATGCGAAAACACTCAAGAACTTTATGAATGTACTCCCTCTGTGAGAGGTAGAGTAGTCCTTATGCCTATCACGCTTAAAGCACATACCAAGAATATGAGAGGCATGTCCCAAATCCTTCATCTTAAAGCTCTTCTTCTGCTGAGATTTAAGAGCATCTAGCTCATCATGAGCTGTCCCAGCTTAGGGTTTTTAGGGATACTTTTCAGCTTGTACACCCATTTGCACACAAAGCCTTCTTACCCTTAAGCAATGCAACCAAATTCCAAGTCATATTCTTATGGAGGGAGTTCATCTCAGACTGCATAGCCCTCTCTCAAGAGTGACTGTCACCCTTGCGTATAGCCTTATAATAGGTGAGAGGCTCTCTTGCATCTGTAACCAAGACATAATGCATCGAGGGCTCAAATCTATCAGGGGGACATCTATCTCTAGTAGACTGTATCACTGTAGGCTTTGTTGGATTTCTAACATCCTGTTCGATACCCTAGCCATGTGTACCAATTGGTTGTGCAGGAGCATGTGTCTCCTCTTGGGATACAACCCCGCGTATCTCTACCACCTTCTCAGGCTACCTATATATCTTGTCTTCATGGAAGACTACATCATGGCTGCGGATGACTTTCCACGCATGTGGACATTAAAGGTGGTGACCCATCTCGCCTGCATCTCCATAGCCAAGGAAAATGCATTTGACACTCTTAGGATCCCTCTTACTATGCTTGTCCTTAGGCACATGGCAGTATGCCTCACATCCAAAGACACGTAGATGCATATAAGATGAAGGTTCCCCAGTCCATACCTCCTCTGCAACCTGGAAATCCAAACCATTGAAAGGTGATCTATTTATAATATACATAGTTGTACTAACTGCCTCAGCCCAAAAGCTCTGTGGTAGGCGTGCATGGCTAAGCATACTACGTACATGCTCCTGGATGATTCTATTCATCTGCTCAGCCAAAACCATTCTGGGTGGGGTATAGGGGGCGGTCAACTGATGCTTAATACCCCTTTTCTCACATAGTTGCTCAAAGGCACATGACACATATTCTCCCCCATTGTCAATCCTAAGGCATTTCAGCCTAATGCAAGCCATCTCTGAAACACAGCCAAGACATGTGACTTAAGCTTAATGGGATAAGCCCAAAGTTTACACGAAAAATTGTCAATAAACATCACAAAATATTTTGCACCACCCATAGACTAATAGGGCATGGGCCCACAGACATTTGAATGTACCGATGCCAGGGGCTTACTCATGTGTGTCCTAACAGACTTCTTATGTGTATTCCTAGTCTGTCTGCCATAAAGACAATGCTCACATGAATCAAAACATGCATAGTCAAGGGGTGGTAAGTACTACAAACCAGAAAGCATTTTCATTCTCTTCAAAGATATATGGCCCAAACGGGCATGCCAAAGAGACGCATGTGGGATAGAACCCACTAACAAAACATGGTCAATAGAGGACCCATCAACTACAAGAGGATAGAAGCTACCAGCCTTGGCACCTCTAGCAAGCACAAGTCTGCCACGTATGACCTTCTAGGCAGAATCCCCAAAAGAGGCATGAAACCCAGCATTATCAAGTTGCCCTGCAAACATAAGACTATGTGTAACTGTAGGTACATGACGTACATCCTATAATAGAAAAGTACTACCAATAGAGAACTCTAACCATACATCCCCAATGCCAACAATAGCAAGTGACCTATCATCACCCAAGCAAACTGAACCAAAGACAGTGTGGTAGGAGTGGAGCCACTCACGGCCTGGTGTAACATAAAATAAAGCACTTGAATCCAAAAGCCAGCACTATACATACATAGAGTGAACCTTGGTCAATGGCATAGCATCACAAGAACTAGCTGCAAGTATGTATTCCCCATCAAAGTCCTAAGTTTGCATGACATTTATTTCCTCAAATTTCACATTGGATTTTGTAGGTACCATGCTGCGATTAGAGGACTTTTCCTATATTTGTCTTTCCCCTTCTCTTTGCACTTCTCATTGCGCAACTCATGAAACTATGGGCGTACATGACCCTTCTTGCCACAATGATGACATGTCACATTAGCATTTCTCCCATGAGACTTGCTATGCGACTTAGACCTAGACTTTTGTGAGTCTCTACTACGGCCATTTCCACAATTATTATTTTCATTACTATCTCTACCTCTCTGATAGTCAAAGCATGCAACACACAAGAGGTATCCAAGTTCTTACGGTTGATCTCTTCTTGTAGAAGAGCACTCTCTATATCAGGCAAGTTCAAAATAGTAGCATGAGCACATAAGGCAATGCGAAATACATCCCATGACTCACTCAAAGTCCCAAGCAAAAACAATGGAGTAACCGCATCATTGAAAGTAATGCCCTGCGAAGTCAAGTTCTTGAGAATAGCATGGAACTGGCTCAAATGAGCAGACATCGTCATATTCTCCTTCATGCGCAGGTCCATAAGTTACTTCAGCCAATACATCTGACTTGCTGGACTTCTTGTCATAGAGGTTCTTAATCTTATCCCAAAGCTGCCAAGCACTCTGTGCTTCCTTAATCACTTTGTAATGCACCTATTCAATGAGAGACAAGATTAAGGTAGACTTGCATAACCCATAAAGCTCCATCCATTCATCATCAATCATAGTTTTAGGTTGCTCTCCATGTAAACTTAATGGCTTTATCTACGATTTTTGCACCAATACCTGCCAAACTTGGCTCTTCTAATAGGCATAATTTGTACCATCAAGCTTAATGATGTTAAAGATAGCACTATCAATGAAAGAAGAGCCATACTGCAAACTGAAACAGTGTAGACATTTCAAAATTGCTTGTTGTTTTCTATTGTAAACATAAAAAATACCACCAAAACCAAGGCAAAATGACCACGAACTGACAGCTAATGATGCTGCCCACCAAATACCATCAAAAGTACATAAAATCAGGATGATTCAACATGAAAATTCCACGTCAATCCATATATAAGTGTTTGCTGTAATAAATTGCAGTGAGGTACAATGAGAGCAAACTGTAGGTAAAAATGAATGCACCAAGTTAACTACTGACTATAAAAGCATAACTGGCATCAAGGGGGCATAAATTAGAAAGTGATAATCATATGGACATCGAGCAAACACCCAAGTATGTCAAATGAATCCATCAATAAGCCAGACACCCCCTGTGTAATAGGGCAAATTGTACACAACACTGGCAAGACCTGACACAAATAGTGTATGCTCAAGGAGTGCAAAGCCTAAATTGGTGCAAGTACATCTATGAGGACCACGACATATCAGCCATGACACATCCAAGTGAAGATCCCAGTCTCAAGTGTCCGAATGCTCAAGTAGCATAAACCACCTGCTCAATGTTTCATCCAAAGACACTCCCACTAGCACAAAAGCCATAAGTGTCAAGCAAGAAAGCTCAAACAAAGCATGTAAGAGTGCACTAGTGACAAGTGTCCAAGATCAAGCATCAATGAGACATCCTGAGCATATAGGCTCCGTAGCATCCATACATAGCATCCATAGACATCAAGTACATCCACACTACAACTCTGGCAAGCCAAGAAATAGCCAAAGAAAGCTTCGAGTAATCAAATGTCAAGCCCAAGTAAGTCACAGTAGCAATCAACTCCAAGATATTGTAACTAGCATGTATAGAGATGGCATAAACCAAGCATGTCAAGATTGGCCAGACATAAGCAAAGTACATGCCATAAGTACATCAAAGATAGAGATCCAAATTCTATGCGAAGCGAGCTCAAGCTCAACCAGTGATCCGAGAGCAAATCCGGGCTCTATGTCGATCCCCTAGAGTCACTACATCAATGTATACATCCAAGACATAGCCTGAATCCAATAGGCATATCCAAACATAAGAATGAGCTTTAGCGTGAATATTCTAGTAGCAAATAAATGTCCAAAACTAAGCAAATAGTGGCTCAATCCAAGCTCAAAACATTGGCAAACCATAGGTATACTTTCCCATATGTATAGGCACCAACCTAGCATAATCAGGCATCAAATGACCATGTAGCATAAGCATAAAATGTAATTGCCCTATTTTGGGCTGCCTGTGGACTATGTAAAATAGTCAATGACTGAGAAAATTCAGCGCCAAAGGCATCTCACATCATAGGCATACATTTCCCTAGTATTCGAGGAGCATTCGGGACCCAACTGGACAACCAATGTCATTGCCAAAGTGGTCTAGATATAAAATGCTAATGTAGCAATGCTAACTGTAAACTTTGTATAACATTCCCAAGCCTGAAGTAAATCACATCAATGCCCAATCCCAAGGCTCGGGATTAAATGCCAAGCATAAATCAAGTGCATAGTGCCCAAATGAGGCTACCAATGTGACTGAGATGAGCTGTCCAGGAGCTGCCATGAACTGGTGCAAATTCACGCTGCCTGGATGGAGGACTTGCTTCTTCTACTGATGTGATTTAGGGTGCTCCAAGACTTTAGCATGTGTCAAGGGAGGCACACAAGAAGTCTCAAGTAGCCACAAGAGATCTATGATGAGATATGAAGCATGGGAGCTTCAATGGTGCTGCCCCCTTTCTCTTCTCAGACCTGTAGACACGTGAACTCAATGAAACTGTAAATCAAATGAAGAAATACCTTTGATGTAATGCCCTGAGGGTGCCCAAAGGGGCCGAATAGGTGCTGAGGAAGCTGGGGAGTGACAAGAGGTCGAGAGAGTCAGCTATGGATGTTGGGAAGGAGACCCAATAAGTGTAGGTAATTAATAGGAGGCCGAAGGAGTCTCAAACCAAGTTTGAATAGTCATAAATCCATGCTCTGATACTAGTTGAAAGGTGAGAAGGACCAAAGCTTGCTTGGAAGAGCTATGGTGGGAGAGTAAGATCAAGAAAGAGAGAGAGACACATAATGGGAACTCCAACAGTCACAATGTGTGACCGGGCCTTCCTTTATTCAAACTGTCACTAAAAGAATAAAGAATAAAGTGAGGTTGATGGGCATTCGCCACTTGCAGTGTGTAGTTGCGAGTACTGTCGGTGTAGTAATACACGGGCAACTAGGCAAAGGCGCCTTTACCCCTAACATCCCAAATGCGGAGTTCCACACCTTTTCATTGATTGCCCTAGGCAAAGACCTTCCATTAGCTTGGCATGATTGTATTATCTATGCCGCTCAAACTCTTTTGTGTTGAGTCACCTATCAACAATGCCACACTTATCCCTGTAAATGTCATGTCACGAGCCCAAACAAAGTAGGCCGATATCTCATTACTTGGGCCTAGCAACCTAGATGTAGCCTCTATAGAGAAGAAGAGCCAACAAAGATGAAGAAAGAGCACAGAGGCAAAAACAACACTCAAAATATAGAGTGAGACCACGTTAACAAAGGGAAAGCAAGTTACTAATGCAAAAGTAGAAACATCTACTCCTAAGACGAGAGAGAAGAGAAGTGCTAAGTTTGGAGAGTACCGCGATCCCAACTAGTAGCTAAAGGAGGTTATGGATAAGGTCAAGCAATGGGTAAAAGAAGCACAAGCTCACTTGCGAATTGCTGAACCTACCATTGAGGATGAGATCAATGAACTCTTGTGTTCTACAGGTCGGTGAAAAGTTACTGTAGAAATTGCATTGTATGCTTGTGTGCAGAGACATTGGGAGTTACAGAATCATCCTTGTTGCCTGTTGATGCAAAATCGTCACTAGGAAGTGACTGTGTGGTCAAATACCACTTTCGTCAGTTTTGCAGATTAGCCCTTGTGAGGCTGAAGCTGTGTTCTTTGCAATGACAGAATTTTTTGCAGTGTTCTGTAATGGCGTCTGATTCTCTTTCACAGATTGTCACTGAAAAGCTTGACAAGAACAACTTCCAAGCATGGAACTTTAGAATGACGAATTTCCTTATGGGAAAAGGATATTGGGAATTTGTTGCAGGAAATGAAGAAGAACCAGTTCTTCCTGATGTTCCCAATCAACAGCAAATGCAGGCATTCAAAGCATGGCATGAGAGAGCCAGGAAAGTTATGTATTGGCTGTCTATCAGCATTTCAGACTCTATGATTGTGCATATTCAGGATGCAAGTATGCCAAAGGAGGCATGGGATACTTTGTCAAAAATGTATAGCATAAATACGCAAGCCAGGAAAATGCAGCTCAAGCAAGAGTTGCATAATGTGCAAAGAGAAAATATGAGCATCAATGACTACCACATGAAGGTGAAGAAGATTGCAGATGCACTTGCTTCCATTGGGTCGCTAGTGGAAGATGATGATTTAGTTTCTGTGACCTTGAATGGTCTAGGAAAGGATTATGCACAGTTTCGAACATCCATTTCCGTCCGTGAAAGATTTCCTGATTTTGAGGACTTGATTGCTCTTCTAATTTCTGAGGAGCAAAGAAATGGTGGTGCATCTTCTTCAGGAGAAACTTCAAAAGAAGCTGTCTTCTACTCAAATGCTGGAAGAGGTAGAGGCAGAGGTAGAGGAGGCCGATCTGGAGGCCGTGGTAGAAATCAGAATATGCAGCAAACTCAAGAAAACCAGTCCTATGGAGGAGGACGTGGTAACTCTAGAGGCAGGGGGAGCCAAAGAGGTCATGGTGGATGGCAAAGAGGCCAAAATGCAAACAGCAATGTTGAATGCTACTACTGTGGTAAAATGGGTCATATGGCTAAAGACTACTATAAAAAGCAGAATGACATCATGAATGGAAAACTGCAACAAGGAAATTATGCATCTTCTAGTAGACAGGGTGATGACAGAAATGAGCATTTGTTTATGGTGCAGCACATGAACAATTCTGTGACAAGTGCAGAAGAAAGCAACAATGTATGGTATGTTGACTCAGGTGCATCAAACCACATGACAGGTCATGCAGAATGGATGGAGGATGCAAGGAAAATGGAAAAACCAGGATTTGTGGAGACTGGTGATGATATTGCACATCCTATTGTGTAGATTGGAAAAATTCCCTTGTCTATGCAGGATGGGAAAAAGAAATACCTGTTCGATGTATTTCATGTCCCGAATATCACCAAGAATCTGGTTTCTGTTAGTCAAATGGTTGAGCAGGGCTTGCAGGTCAAATTTAATCCTCATGGATGCTTTGTTGAGGATATGAAAAATAAAGGTCGCTTGATAGCAAAAGGAAAGAAGAAGGGCAGAATGTTTACGTTGGATGCAGACATGTCTGATTTGAGTGCAGCAATGTTTGCACATGAGACCGGTGTAGTTGCAGATATTGATATCTGGCATAAACGCATTGGTCATGTTAATGTACAGCGACTTAAATCAATGCAGGCCCAAAATATTGTTGCAGGATTGCCTAGATTCAAGGTTGCAGAAATGCATAAGGTATGTGAAGCCTACCAATTTGGAAAACAGGCAAGGAAACCATTTCCTAGACATGTTCAAGAGAGTGAGAAGCCATTGGAATTAATCCACTCTGATGTGTGGACTACTAAAGCTGCATCTCTTGGAGGCTGTCATTATTTTGTCACTTTTATTGATGACTATAGCAAAAAATTTTGGGTGTATTTTATGAAAAAGAAAAGTGAAGTTTTTGGGCTTTTCAAAACTCTTAAAGCTATGGTTGAAAAAGAAATAGGCCTGCAAATAAAATGCCTAAGGTCAGATGGAGGGGGAGAGTACCTCTCAAATGAGTTTGCAAGGTTCCTACAGGAGCATGGCATAAAGCAGCAATATTCATGCAGTCATACCCCACAACAAAATGGAATTGCAGAAAGGAAAAACAGGCATATTGGAGAGGTATCTCATGCCATGCTCAACGAAAAAGACTTGCCAGATTTTTACTAGGCTGAAGCAGTTGCTACAACAGTCTATATAATGAACAGGACTCCCACTGCAGCAATACATGGGATGACTCCAGAGGAGAGGTATACTGGTAGGAAACCAGATATTTCTCATTTGAAACTTTTTTGTTGCATTGCCTATGTACATGTGCCAGATGAGTTGAGATCCAAGTTGGATCCAAAAGCTGAGAAATGCATCTTTATTGGTTACTCTCTGCAGCAGAAAGGGTATAGATGCTATAACCCTTCTACTCGTAAGTTTACAGTGAGCAGAGATGTTGTTTTTGATGAGATGAGTAGCTGGTATAAACCAGTAAATGTGATTGATGATGTAGATGCACAAAATGGTAATGCTGCACAGAATTCACAGCAGCAGTCACAAAATATTAGTGGACCTTGAGTGTCCTCTAGCAGTGGTTCACATTCTTCGCCATGGATAGGCAGATTGAGATCAAGAGAATTTTCTCAAAGCAATGCAGATAGTGGTATGCAGGTTTCACGAAAAGGAAAAGAGAAGGTAGATCAGCCCATGTTTGATGTGAATACAGGTCACTCTTATGTGGATGGTGAATCTAGTGGCTCAGAACAGAGCATTGATGATGAGTTGGGTATCCCCTCTATTGTTACACCTGGAGTAAGGAAGACCAGGGATGTTTTGAGAGCACCTAGAAGTGAGCCTACTTTGCGTAGGTCTACCAGAGCTAGGTATCATGTGGATAGGGTGAAATATGATGGATTTATAGCCATCCACTATGCATATATGGTCAAAGTGATACAGGAACCAGAACCCACTTCTTTTGAGCAAGCCATGGGAAAAGAAAAATGGGAGAAAGCCATGGATGAAGAAATGGATGCCTTGGAAGCAAATACTACATGGGAATTGGTACCTTTGCCTAAAGATAAGAATGCAATTGGCTGTAAGTGGATTTATAAGGTGAAACACAATGCAGATGGTTCTGTGAACAGATACAAGGCAAGATTAGTAGTCAAGGGGTATGCACAAACATATGGCATTGACTATAAAGAAACATTCAGTCCGGTTGCAAGGATGGCAACCGTAAGAGCAGTCATTGCTATGGCTGCATCAAAGGGATGGTCTTTACATCAGATGGATGTAAAGAATGCCTTCTTGCATGGTGATTTGCAAGAAGAGGTCTATATGGAGCAGCCACCAGGTTATGTGCATGCTGTTCATCCTGAGTTTGTTTGCAGGTTGAAGAAAGCCTTGTATGGCTTGAAGCAAGCACCTAGAGCATGGTCTGACAAGATAGGGCAGTATCTTGTCACTATTGGCTTTCAGATTTCCAAGGCAGATTTCTCACTTTATGTGAGAAAAACAGAGAAAGGTATTATGCTGCTTGTCATTTATGTTGATGATTTGATTATGACAGGTGACAGTAATGAAGATATCCTTCATGTGAAAATGCTATTGAAGCAAAAGTTTGAGATGAAGGATTTGGGAGAGCTGTGTTATTTCTTGGGCATTGAGGTGATTAGATCACCAAGTGGGATACAGCTCTTGCAGAGGCAGTATGGATTGGACATGTTGTCCAAATATGGGATGACAGACTGCAAGCCTATTTTAGTTCCTTTGGAGCAGAATGTGAAGCTGAGCACAGATGCAGGTGAGCTTCTGGAAGACCCTACTATGTACAGACGCATAGTAGGAAGTTTGATTTATATGACTATTACCAGGCCAGATTTGAGCTATGATATTGGATTGGTAAGTCAGTTTATGCAGGCTCCAAGGAAACCGCATTTGGATGCGGCTAGACGCATACTCAGGTATGTGAAGTCCGCATTGCAGTATGGACTATTTTATGAGACTGGGGTTCAGATACAGCTGCATGGATACACTGATGCTGATTGGGCTGGTAGTATTTCTGATAGATGATCTACCAGTGGATATGTGTTCTCTTTTGGGAGTGCTGCAGTCACTTGGAGCAGCAAGAAACAGCCTACAGTTGCCTTGTCGAGCACAGAGGCTGAGTACAGGGGTGTAGCAATGGCTGCATGTGAGGTAGCTTGGTTGCATAAGCTACTTTATGATATGGATCAGTCTACAGATGGGCCAGTTGTCATTTATTGTGACAACATGAGTAGTATACACTTGGCAAATAACCCAGTCTATCATGCTAGAACAAAGCACATTGAGGTGCATTATCACTATGTGCGGGAAAGGGTTTTACTAGGTCTTATTGATCTAGTTTATGTCAGCACAGAGGATCAGGTAGCTGACATATTTACGAAGGCATTGGGCGCAGAGAAGCTGCGCAAGTTCAGAGACCTGCTTGGTGTGCAGGAATTGGGATTGAGCTCGAGGGGGAGTGTTGAGATATCGAGCTCCACTCGTGATATGCCAGGGTGACCGTTGTGCATTTATGTCACCGACTTGTCAGTTGTAGATGCGGTTGGTACACCGCCCATGAATAATAGCTAGATGACAGCTATCCTTATCTACTCTAGTTCGTGGCTCAGTTAGTATGCCACCTTAGTTAGTTGTCTTTGGTTTGAGACCCATATATAGGGTTCTTCTATTTCTTTGTATGTGACTTCTTTTTTGGCTTACACAACTAAGAAGAGGAAAACTGTTTTCAGCCTCCACCTCTGTGTGTTTTCTCCCATTGTGCAAGCAAGAAAGCTACAAGTGAGACTCCTTCCTTCTCTCCCACAATCTTTACATTATTAACTTCAAAGTATCTTTATTATGTCCTTTGTCAGATTTTATAAGTATATAAGGACTTCGAGACTACCAAAATATGTTCGACTTTGGAGATTTTAGCTAAAGAATCACGAAGTGGACTCTACTATCTCCAAAAAAGAGGAGACAAGAATACCATATTCTTGCACTTGTGGCAAACTCTCTTTGGCCCTTTTCTTAATCCTGTGATTAACAAAATTGCATTTTTTGAAGTGTTATTGGTCCTAATGCCAAAGTCCTAAAGGATTGGCCTTTAAAGATAGCAAAATCCCAAGTATTTGTGAACTTCATAGTCATGAAGGGAGTGGATTATGATATCCTGCTAGGCAGACCTTGGATAAGAAATGCCCGAGTGATAGAGGATTGGGATAATGGCCTGATATTCTTAGGTAATACATCAAAAGCAATCCTAGTAGAGATGGACACTCGAAAAACCTCACCAATGGATCTAGATGCCATCTCTGTCATGCTGAAGGGTGACTCAAAGGCCATAAGTGATTATGGACCTATAATGAAGTACATTCATTGTCTTGAGGATGAGCATGACTAGATGCATGTGTTGGCAACCATTGACCTCCCATTCCCAGATGCAAGCTGTAGATTCACCTCTAGTAAACCCAACAAAGCCACAACCTCAAACCTACCCATAATACCCCTATGCATGATGGATAGGAGTTCCAACACTCCTCGATCGACACCAATCACCTATTGTGTCCCAACTAACAAATTAGAACTCCATAAAATCTTCGAGTACCTATCAAGTGAGCTAGCTGGCAACCCAGGTGCAAATCTAAAGCCCCTCAAGAATCTCATGGAGAGTAAGGAGTGGCGATGGACTAAGGTGCATGACTTGAACCTATCATATGAATGGACTCTAATGACAAGTGAGAAAAGAATAGGAACCCTAAAAGTAACGCACAATCCGAGTATGAAAATTTCGAGGATGAGTACAAAGACTATTGTTCCATCAGTGAGAGAAAAGCAAAGAAGAAGTGGAGACCATAGAATATGACACGGATGGAAGAGTGATTGACCAAATTACAGCAGATTCAAAACCTCAAGAGGTCAATGCTTTTAGAGTAAATAAAGGAGTTGTCAAAGTAGACAACGATCAAACTTGGCTAGAATGCCTTGAGATGGTAGATTATGAGTAAGCAAAATTAGTTCTGGCACCACATCATTATTTGGAGTCGGGTTAGCCTCAGAGTTGCGACCACAAGGAGAGACAACCTCTTCCAATGAGGATTGTGAGTACAACTCTGAGTTAAAGGTGAGCTTTGATAGTGACCTCGAAATGCCTCGACCACATACGAGCAAATAAACAAAGGGGACGTCCGAATCCACCTCTAAGGTGCAAGATTATAAAGGAGAAGAGAAGGAAACTGTCAAACTATGCAGAGCTAACCAATAAAAGAAACCTTAGGATTTAATCGAGTGCTTCACGAAGTTTAAGAAGGGTGATCAAATAGTGGTGTTAATAGGAGCCAAGCGGAAAGGGCAAGCAAGTGAACCCATCAAAGGGCTAGCCAAAGTTAAGAAAGTCAACTTGACCAGGGAAGGGGGCAAGCCTCAACCCATGTACATAGAAGACAACCTAACTAAGGAGGAGGAGAATGATCTCATACATCTCTTAAGGGAATTATCGGATGTATTTGTATGGTCCTTAGATGAGCTAAAAGGAATAGATTCGAGTATCATGACTCATAACATTCCTATGACCCCTGATGTAGTACTAGTCAAGCAACGATCGTACACAATGAATCCTAAGCATGCACATGTAGTGAGGGAAGAGATTGATAAGCTACTAAATGCAAAATTCATTTATGAGATAGAACATATAGACTAGGTGTCACCCATACTAATAGTCATTAAAAATAATGGAAAGATTTGAGTGTGTGTGAATTATACAAAACTCAACACAACTACAAAAGGAAACAACTACTCATTACCATACATTGAGTACATGCTAGAGAGAGTAGCAGGAAAGGGAGCCTACAATTTTTTGGATGGCTTCTCATGCTATAACCAAGTGCAAGTCCATCTAGATAATAGGCACAAGATGGCATTCACCACCAAATGGGAGTATTTTCCTACATAGTCATGCCATTTGGGCTGACCAATACCCCTACTACTACCTTCCAGCATCTCATGTGTGCTATCTTCAAGGGCATGCTCAGAAAATGATTGAAAGTATTCATCGATGACTTGCCATGTATGGTTTTTGAGAAGAATCCCCAGTTATGTTGTGTGTCCACATCAACTAGGAAGAGCACTTGAAAAAGCTACGAATAGTCTTTGAATGGTGTAGGTATCTCATTGAACCCCTTAAAGTGCCAGTTTTGGGTGAAGCATGGTTGTATTTTTAGGGCATGTTGTGTCAAGAATCAAATAGTCACATATTCCTCAAAAGTTAGGGTAATTGTCGACCTTCCCCCTCCAACCAACTTCAAGGGAGTTCAATGCTTATTAGGCCACACAGGGCACTACCGGTGGTTTGCACTGAACTATACACTAATTGCTAGACCTTTGTACATGCTATTGGTAGTACTTGAGTGGACCAAAGAATGTCAGGAAGCCTATGAAAGGCTTAAATAGGCCCTAACTTTAGCTCCTATCCTAAGAGCTCCAGATTGGTCTATTACCTTCTCTTCCATGCACACATTGATGAATCTAAGTTTGCCATAGGGATAGTGTTGTGCCAAGATGGCAAGAGCATAACCTTGATTATATAGTGAGCTTTACTAGCAAACAACTCATTGATATGGAAATGAACTATTCCACAACAGAGAGGAAAGGATTAGCCATTGTGTTCACCATAAAGAAGTTTAGATACTATATTTTAGCTATACCCTTTACCTTCTTTGTGGATCATCAAGCATTGCTCTATCTTATAAACAAACCATGTGCTTGATGGTTACTTCTGCTTTGAAATTTGACTTCTCTGTGGTGGTGCACGAGGGTAAACAACACTATATGACAAATCACATATCTTGCATACCCATAGGTGAAGCGGCTAGACAAGGCATCATTGATAACCTATTAAATGCACATCTTTTTAGAATGTCAAGTAAACGAGACTTATTTCGAGGGTGGATGATATTGTTTACATCCTAGAGAATGGATTGCCTAAACAATCAATAGAAAAAGCCTTGTTAAGAAGACTAATCTTGAAGATCCAACCCTATCAATTGCAAGTCAATTGTATCGGTTAGGACAAGATGGACTCTTAAGGAGACATCTTTGTCGACAAACACAAAATGCATGATGTGCTCATGGAAGCACATGGTGGAATTATTGGAGGATAGTTCAATGGAGACACCATAGTACACAAGGTACTCCTGTCTCAACTGTGGTGCCTAATGCTATTCCACGATGCAACTAAGTTTGTAAAGCATTGTGATGAGTACCAAAACAGACCAAAGTCCGTATTTGTAAGGACAAAATGGAGTTGACCCCAACGATCACATGTCAATCATTTGAAAAATGGGAAATTGACATCATTGGTCCAATTAACCCTACAATGTACTCACAAGCCAAGTACATCATTGTTACCACATACTATCTCAACAAGTGGGTGGAAGCTCAAGCAACTTAAAAAATGATGCTCGGACTATTGCCAAAAGCTCCTTTGGGAGTAGGTAATCTCATGGTTTGATTATCCCACAAAGTTGGTTATGACCAAGACACACACTTCATCAATGAAGTGATTGCTCACTTGTTATCCACCTTCTTGATAATCCACAAGAAGTCCTCGCCATGTTATCCTCAATCTAACATCAAGTTGAATCCACAAATAAGATCTTGGTGAATGTCCTAATAAGGGTAGTCTTTGGTTCCCATAGTGAGACCGGTACAACGAGCTCATGGCAGCTTTGTGGGCGTATAGGACGACCTACAAAATGGCCATAAGACAAACCCCATTCAAATAGACCTACGAAATTGAAGCGACTCTACCAATGAAATTCTTTATTCCAAGCTTGAGAATAGTAGTACTCTAGGAAAGATGGGAGGGTAAGGAAGAATGGACAAATCAATCGGTAGAGCTAGAACACCTTTCTGAGACTCATCCCATTGCAACCCATGGTCTAATCTATAAGAAGGCACAATGCAAAAGTTTGTTTGACAAGCACATCAAACAACGAGACTTCAAGCAAGGAGACCTAGTCTTGTTGTACTCGATTAAGAGAAACAAGTAGAATATGAAATTCAGGGGATTGTGAGCCTTCAAGGTTTGCAATATTAGCAAAATAGGAAATGCCAAACTCAAAATCTGAGGGGGAGGGCATAGGCTTTTTCAATAAAAGTTGCATTAAAAAAATTACCCTCTATCACATCCACTCCATGCACATCCAATGTTAGAACCACCAATGAAGGTGAACATTGCAACCATTAGTAAATTAGAGGAGAAGGATGAGGAAGTAGTAGCACCCACCTACCTGTGTATAACAGTGATCACTCAAAGGCATACACCTTTGATGCACTAATTGATGAGGGAGATGACTTTAACATCTTAACGTATGAACACTGGACCGCTATGGAACAACCCCAATTGCAACCAACCAATGAAAAACTTAGCCCACTTCAGGAAAAGTCCTATCTACTCTTGGGAAAAATGCAAACTAATGGTTTCTATCCAGATTGAGAGCCTACCCATCAATTTTTATGTACTACCTAACAAGCAAAATATCAGTAAGGAATCACTATTGGGTCATGTATTCAAAAAACAAGCTCATTGTTATGTTGACTACGACTCAAATCACATCCACCTTGCCATAGGCAATGTTAGAATGGTCATTGCTTTTAATAAGGGCACCATGGCAATCCAATAGCCTATCGTGCCACCAATAGTTAAACCTAGTGTCAACCCTAAGGAGGGGGTAGTGTACCACAACATACACCCATTGCAAAGCCCCCCCACCATCTAGAAACCACATCCAAAGCTACAGACCAAACACTCAAGTGGGTCCCCAAGCATAAACCGTAGCCTCCAATGGTCAAGTATTAAAAACATACTCTAGACCTAAACGGAGGAATTGACACTCCTATAATTCATAGGTGATTGTAGAGGCGAGATCAATTGCCAAGACCCATGGCCCGCTTATTTTTTCAAGCATTCCAAGTCGAGCACTAATGGCTACCTCTCACATAGTCGATGTGCTATCTATCTTCGAGTGTAGTGAACTTACCTCCATGCCCGATCGAGTTTCCTCCTCTTCGGAGTACTCCGGTACCTCCATGATCCAAGTGCAAGCTAAGCTCGATCCTCAAGCTCCACACTCCAAGCTCCATTGCCATGAACAAGAGAAGAGAAGAGGAGGAGAGAGGAGAAGATGGAGAGCTTCTCCTCCGCGGTCCCTCACCCTCGCGCACTCACACCCTCACACTCCCTCTCTCAACCACAAGCTCAAGTAAGAAGAAGAAGAAGAAGAAGAAGAGACTACTTTTGGCCACACACAAGAATGAGCTTCTCATTCTCTTTTCAACTTTATATACAAAACCCTAAATCTGTTTTGGGCGGTCATCCCCTTATCCCCTTTTTTACATGGTCGGCCGTCCCTTTTTCCCATTGTCCTCCTATTTTCCTAGCTTCCTTCCTATTGCCCATCTACCTTATCCCCTTTTTTACATGGTTGGTTGTGGCCTAGGCCCTTTTTCCCATTGTCCTCCTATATTCCTAGCTTCCTTCCTACTGCCCATCTACCTTTACAAATTGCACGGGTGAGAGCCTAGCGCTCTTAAAATAAATCATGGTGCACCTTGCGCTCTTTTACAAAAGTGTTGACATGTGCTTTTTCTTGTGCACTTTTTCCTTGATTGAGGACTTTTCTACACTTCTTGTGTTTCCAAATTCTTCTTGGCGCGCCCTGGTCTTCCGTTTACTTTTGCCATGGCCTTATTTTCTGCTTTAGATTTTCTTGATTTTCCACCTTGTTCATCTGAGGGTTAACAGTGACTAGGCTGTGTTGGGTCCCAAAACACTTATTGCATGCCCAAGGTTACTATGAAGATAACACTTGGGTGTGGCTGCCTAAACTCTCAAGTGGCATGTATAATCCTCAATCTCATGCTCCAAGAACTAAGACTCGAAAATGTAAATCAAAACAATGGAGAAGAAAAACCAAGATGAAGGGTACTCAATCCATGAGTGCTCTAATGTATATTAACCAAAAGCTCAACCAAGTGTCAATGAGCGACCACTCATTAATGAGCTCCCACCTAATAATTTTGGTGTCACCATAGTAAAATTTGATGACAAAGTCTCAACCAAACCCCAAACTTCTCAAAGCAAGCTTACTACACCCAATGACAATCCGTAAGTGATAATACCACAAATTTACTTGCCCAGCAACTAAACTAAAGCCACCAATAGGCCTTAAGCTGTTGTACAATGATGATCCATTCTTGAAGTGACTTCCAACATGGCCATGGATACAGAGGATGACTTACTAACACGCATTTGATGATTGGACTCAGCTTTCACATTGTTTGCTAGAAGTTATGAATGGTGGACTTAGGCCTACTTGATGAACTGGTAGTAATCAAGGTATGCTCCTTGCCATGTTCCTTTGAAAAATACAAATTCATCTTCACTAAGGCCTCCACTATTGCAAATGAGATGATTGCTAATGAAAATTTGAGAGAATAAACCTTGAGCCAATGATTAATCACACACTTATATATATATATATATATATATAATCTTTAGTGGATTTGTAAGGAAAGCCAATCTATTCCCATGCCACCATGAGAACTTGTTGAGCTTCAATGATTAGTTGAGTCTGATTCCAATTTCTTATCCAAGTGGTATGCTATGTGCATTCAATGGGCTTAAGAGGATTATCAAATCATGATCAATGCAAAGCAACAACATGCCATCAAGACTTTCGAGTATGACCCGATATATGTGGCCACAACCTCATTCAAGGTATTAGCCATGACAATTAATTAGCCATTAGACGGCAATATCATGCTACATCCATACTTAGATAGAATCCTAACCTAGGAGGAACTCCACATTGCAATTCGAATTAAATTAGGTGACCTCTTGATCAATGTATTGACTTGCATCATACAAGTGGATCATTGTCCACAAGATATGGATTGTCATGTGACACAAGAGTATAACCCAAAGTTTTATAACTGGCTCTTGAACTAGTAAGACACACCAAGAACGCATTGAAGGCCCTTACACCTTTACTTCCACAATCCTAAGAAGGATTTTCATCCTTTCTAAGGGGAAGGGGGTAAAAGTGGAAGATGAATGAAAAATCAAAATAGGATTTGAACTTCAAAAAAGGATGAATGGAATTTTCTTCTTCTTTTAGTAAGTATGCTCTATGAAGTACTTGTATGAAATTTATGGATCGATCGATATGGAAATTCTCATTTAATGATTTATACCTTTCATCATCTAATAGTGTTCTTTCTAGTCGCTTTACCTTTCGTGCAAGAAATGCCCTTTAAGAAGAACTAATTATGTGCTATTGTGTGGTGACAGGAACCTAAATGGCAAGGCAACATGATAAATTTCAAGGCCAATTGTAGGGTTTGGAGCAGTACTAATAGCTACAATCCAAGTACTAACATGCAATCCCACCAATCATGGTTACCCTAACAATCACCCCAACTCAAGGAACCACCAAAGGGGTGGTCAATGGAAGCAATGTCATAGCTTGGGTATAGTGTATAGTGAGTAAAATGCAAGAGCTTACACCTACACCAAGCAAAGGATCCACCCTTGTAGGAACCAAAAGGCCAACAACACAATCGATGCCAAATCATGCCAAGGGTCGAAGAAACCCCACTTGAAAGTATCAACTACTTCGGTGCCCTCAGTCATGCACAACATAGAAGAATACAATGAGTTCGTAAAAGAACTTTAGAGCAAACTTGATAAGATGATCAAAGAGAAGAAGGCCGCACTTGGTTGGAAGAAAAAAAGAATGCCTTTGAAACCTTCAGGCTAGACAAAAAAAGGATAATGACCATTATAAACAAGGAAATGATTGCATTAAAAGAGGCCTTAAAGGCAAGGCAAGAAGAAGAAAGCCTAAAAGATATGTACAATGAAGAAAGGGAGAACTGTATGGCTCTATAGGAAATGGTGCCTTCAACTCTAGGGAAAACAAATGCCTAGAGCTGGAAAATGAGGAGTTGAAGAGGCAAAGAGAGAAAGCAGGTAATTGCCACTCTAGCCTCTAATACAAGAATCAAGGTTTGGAGCAAGTGAAAGAGAAAGCGAAAGAATGGGCAACCAAGAATGACGATAGAATTAAAGATTTAGCTTATCAACTAGCCCATTCAGAGAGTAAACACCTCATTGCAGAGAGCAAAGCTATAAATGTAGAAATGGGGATGTTGGAGTAGCAAATAGCCTTCTTAAACACAATGCTAAATTTGACACAATCAAGAGAAGAAGAGACCCTTGAGAAAGTCGAAAGAAAATTAGAGCTAGCAAGGAGACCAACATGGACTCCGTGCTAAGGCACACAAACCTAGCACTAGCTTAGGAGTGGAGGAGCAACGAGCCCATTTAATCATAGCTAGATTAATCATGTAAGAACTCGACTTGCTAGGGTTTGGGAAGTCGAAGCAACAAGCATAACCTCTCCCACAAGAGCCAACAAAGCCAATCCATGAAGAAGGGCCAAACTTTGAGCATGACCAATTGGATGAAGAATAACTACATGAACCGAGTCCCCCCTCTGCAACCACAAGCACAATCGGAAGAGCAAGGGGAGGAAGTCATACCACCCAAAATAATGGTGGAGATGAGGCACAAGCAGAGAAAGCATATAGAACTAGCACATAGGAAGCTCCAAGCCAAAGCCACTACAAGTTCCACATGTAGTCATCCCTCAAGGAGAGGAGTGAGACCCTATAAACTAGGGCCAAGAACTTGCAATGTGGGAGTAGTGGAAAAATTGTAGTCACCCTTTCAAATTTGCCTTCACCTTCCCCCAAACATTGGACATGATATTATCTCCGAGGATGGTGGAGGATGTAATAAAGCTCTTGGTGAGACTGGGGGGGAGATGGTTGGAGGAAATAATAAGATACCCCATGAGGTAGCAATAGGAGCTTGCATATTATTGGGAAGACAAGGCAATGGAGGTGCCTAGAAAAGTGGAAGGATATGAGGCTCAACCTAAGTGGCATAGAAACATCTAGGACTCTAATTGAGAGGCTTGGATGGCTTTCTATAGCACCCTACCACCATAGAACAGGGATTGAAAAGAACTAATGAATAGATCATAGTGAAGTACACTTGCTCAAAAAATAAACTGTGCACTTCTTCCATTTCAAAAATCTACATGCCCTACCCGCGAAGGATTGGAGTTGATTTCAACTATGAGGTGCATGGTAGGTATGACTTTCCTATGATCTACAATGTGAATGTTGCATCTCTTGAAGAATATCTAACCTTCATTGAAAGGGGCCTCCGCTCATCAATAGCAAGCTTCCTCAAAGAATTCTTCTCATGTTCAAATTGCGCTTTCATTATCACATATAGTTATCTTTGTCTTTTGCGAATACTACTAAAACAAAAGCCTGATGTAGAGGAAGAACAATTACCACCTCTCTTTTTTTATATTAGTGCAAGAATAGATAGTTATGCAATGGTCTGCCTCATGATGAGAGCCAACCTCTTGCTCTAACATTTTGTATGAGCCTATTAGAGGATATGAGTGATAGTAGATTCATTGGGTGTAACCACTCATTTTTGTCATCTAAGCCCCTCAATGTAAGAGTTAACTTGAAGGGCTATATGCAGAGTAGAGCCCTCCTAAGCAAATCCTTTAAGCCTCCATACAGCTTGGCCTCTGCTCATGAATGGGATGCCACTTAACATACTCCCTTTGTTTTTAAAAAAAAATAAAGAATAGAAAATAAGAGAAGAGAAAAGAAAGAAGTGGAAAAGAAAAGGAACACAAACATGAAATTTGTCCATCTGTCTTTATGAGCATCACAATCACTGCACCTAGGGACTACCCTAGCTCTCCCCTACTTCACAACTTAGGGCACATCAAGGGTGAGTCATTTCATAGACCTATCTCGCTAATTCACTCATAGCACCTTCCTTTATACGAATTGGGTCCTCAAGTGTAGCATTAGGCTTTGATCCATCTCCCAGTTTCACCATCAGTTGTCACAGTAAACGGCATGGTAAGGCATAGACAACACCCTAGGAAGTGCACTCGTCTTCTTTGTAGGTACATTGTGTGAAGGTGCGGCAAGCCAACAAAAAAAACAAGGAGTTGAAGAGATAGAGAGAGGAGTTGAGACAAGAGTTGCATGCCACGTAGATGTGAGAAGATGAAGAGGCCGTGAAGAAGACGGTGGAGTAGCATAATCAACTCCATGCAACACTCCATAAGCAAGGCATCTTAAGGCAGCTGGTGGAATGTTAGGGCCAAAATAAAGAAAGGAGGCTTACCATATGGAAGGAGCAAGAGTTGATGGTAACTACCCTCTCACAAGAATAGAACTAGAGCCTTGAACACATGAAAGAGGGAGCATTGAAGGATGGACAGAAAGGAACGAGACTTGAATCAAAGATTTAGCAAAGTGCTTGGTGTTATCAAAAAGTGAGCGCATAATGGTTGAAGGAAAAGCAGAGACACTAGAGACAGTGATGCTAGCACAACAAGAGGCTTTCTTGAACACAATGTTGCATGTCACTCTGGCTGAAGGAGAAGAGACAATTGAAGGGCTTAAAAGGAAATTAGAACTCACAAGGAGAGCATTGAGATATAGTCTCCATGAAAATACACCCAGAGCCAGCACCAGCCTAAGCATAGAAGAGTGAAGGGAACATCTAGTCAAGGTAGGGTTGTCTAGGACCTACTAGGTTTTGAAGAACAAGAGCAACAAAGCACAACTCCCCACTCAAGTACTTGTAGAGCCAAATCCAAAAGAAGGGCTTAATTTTGAGAAATTGAATGATGAGAAAGAGTAGCCCAATGTGCCAAGCCCATCTCCATAACCTGATTCACAAGCATAAGTGCATAACAAAGACCCCATTGCCCCAGAGAGAACTGTGGAAATGAGATGCAAAATAAGGGAGTTGGTGGAATGGTCACAAAGAAAGCTTAGTGCCAAGCCCTGAGCCTACATGAAGCCCCTATTCCTCAAAGTGAATAATGCTTATTACAAGTCAATTGGACACAAGAATTGTCCCTATGGGAGCAGTATAAAAGCTGTTGTAGTTCTTTTGAGTTCACATTCTCCTACCCCCAATCACTTGATCGAGTACTATCACCTCCACCAAGGGTGGTGGAGATGGTGATCAAGCTCTCAACGTGGTTGGGAAAAAGGTGTGGGAAAAGGTGGCTAGAGGAAAGAGCAAGACACCCAATGTTGTGTGGCAAAGGGAAACTGTTAGATATTGGGAAGATAAAGTGATGGAGGAGCCTAGAGCAATCAAGGGCTATCAATCCTAGAAAAAATGGAGAAGGAATATATGGGATATCATTATGGATGCATGGATGGCCTTCTGCAACACATTGCCATATGAAAGGGATAATTTAGCCTACATGCCCTACCCAAGGAGATACGGGGTAGAATTTGATCCAGAGGTGCATGGAAGGTACGATTTTCCTTGAATTTACAATGTTAATGCCGCATACCGTGAGGAGTGCATGATCTTTACTGAAAAAGATCTTCGTGCATCCATTGCACACTTCCTCAAGAAATTCTCTTCATGTCTAGATCCAATGTTTATCACCACTTGCAATGATCTATGTCTCCTAAGGATACTCCTTAAGCAAAAGCCAGTAGTAGAAGAAGAGCGACTACTACTCCTCTTTTTTTATATAAACACGAGCATAGATAATTATACTACTACTAGTCTCATGATGAAAGTTGCTTTATTGCCAAATTTTTGTATGAACCTCCTAGAGGATATGAGCGAGAGTCGATTCACAAGGTGTAACCACCCACTTTTGTCCACTACACCTCTAAACGTAAGGGTTAACTTAAAAAGCTATATGCTAAGTCAATCCTTCCTAAGTAGGTCTCTTAAACCTCCACCCAGCTCTACCCCTATAGGAGAATGGAATGCAACTTAGCATTATCCCTTATAATTTATTTATATTATTTGAAAAAGAAAGAAAGAAAGAGAGCAAAAGAAGAAGAAGAGGAAAGAAGGTAGGAAGGAAAGGGAGAGAAGAAGAAAAAGAAAAGAAAAAACATAAATTTTCTCATTTGTGATGTATGAGTGCCATGAACATTGCATCTAGGGACCATTAAATCCCTAGCCCCTCCCCACTTCATGCACTTAGGAAACATAAAGGGCAGGACATTATGATAGACAAGTCTTCTTAAGTCATGCACAAGACCTCCCCTTTCCACGAACTGGGTCCTCAAGTCTGGGACAACACCTCAGTTGTTCGTACAACCCATCTCCTAGTTCAACCACCACTTGCATAATGCACTGCACGATAAATTAGACATACCCCCTAGGTAGTGCATCTACTCTTCCCTTTACATGTACATTTTGTAGCTATGAAACTAGCCAACAACTCCAGAGGCCCTCTTCGATTAGTCAATATGTCCTCAACACCAACAATCTCTAATCATATATCACAAGCTTATTGTACATGACCAATTCTCCAAAAGCCTCAAATATTGTTTCCTAGACCATCCTCAACTCTTCAACCCATACCATTCAGTGCCATGGGACTAGCACTCAATTATAGGAGGGAGATAATGTTAATTGTTAGAATGACACAACCTTGGAACGTCATAAGGCACAAAGGTGCAAAACAACACAAGGTGCAAATGAGACTTATGAAGGAATATAAAAAGACAAATCATTGGAAAAAGAAGACCAAGAAGCAAGGAATTTTTTTTTTTAATCAAGAACAAGGAATGTAAGAAATAAAGCACATTTTAGCCCCTCCTAAAAGAGCACCATGCTCCCTCCTATGTGAGTTGTAAATGAAAATGTGCATGTGAAAGAGCCACGAGAATAGGAAAAGAATATGAAAGAAAGTGGAAAAGAGGACCAAGACCAGATGGCCGGTCTTGGAAATGGGTTGGGTGCCCAAGGGGAGGAGGGCATGTATAAAAGTCAAAATGTGAATGGATAAGCTCATTCTTAGTATGTGTGCAAACAAGCTTCCTTCTTGTGCATGAGAGAGGGAGTGTGAGAGTGTGAGTGTGAGTCTATAACAGTGAGGGAGAGTGAGGGACCATAGAGAAGCTCTTCTTCTCCTTCTTCTTTTCTCTTTTCTTGTGTGCGTGGTGATGGAGGTCGAAGCTTGGAGCTTGCTTGAGCAAGCACTTTGAATCGTAGAGCCATTGAAGAATTCAAGGAAGAGGACTACAACAATCAGATTAAACGATAAGCTCATTACATCCTTGTGCAAGGGCACATATGGCTATGTGAGAGATAGCCACTGCCACTCGCTTGAAATGCTTGACTTGATATGCAATAATCCGTAGGGTCTCAGTGGTTGCTAGCAATAGTGACGACAACCGAATAGTGTCATTGTTAGGGAAATTGTGCCTTTCTTTTCTTTCTTTTTTGTTTGCTTGTTTGAATCCATAACTCCATTGCCCACACAATGAGTAGGGGCCTCAAGGGCAAGGGACACACATCAAAAGCCATGTTTATTTATAAGGTGGTTATTGGATAGATGGGAGTTTGTGATATGAGTTACTTTCTTATTTTGCTTTATTTTGAGTGCATTCTAAAAGGTATGTATTACTTGAATAACATTGTTATTTATGTTTGTACCAAATATGAAAGTCTATTGAAATACCATGTTGCTCACTTTTGGTTAGAAGTATCCATTTTTGGTAATTGCACAACTTTATAGTGGATCACACATGCTTACAATTTGCAAAAAAAAATTTCAAACGTATAAATTACTCAGCAAAATAATAGAATACAAAGTAACTATTCTATGCACATAGAGTAGATTGATGTGCTCTACATTGACACCAATTTGGCACCTTCTAACAAACAAGGATGATAGTACTTGCTACTTTATGTCTATAAATGTAAACCTATTATATTTGTGTTGCCACCCTAAAAGAACTTGATACTTGGGGCATATCTTTAATAGCTTATGTAAATTTGGGTGGTGCAAACTCTAGATGGGATTGTTACAAAGTTTAGTGGTGTAGAGTTTAGATGGGGATTTTGCCATAGTAGCTCACACAGTATTTTGAGGAGATCGATCAACCTTCTCAGTTCCCAATACTGTATAGTAAAAGGCTCATGCATGTCTATGTGTAGTACCAAATATCCTTACACACGTAGAAATTGAGGCATCAATATCAGAAGGAACAAAGTCTGTTAACCCCAAGTCGAGATGGTGGAAAAATGAAGGAAAAAGTAGAAAAAAACATGGAAAAAGAGCAAAGACACGCAGGCGACCTTCAAAGCTACGCCGAGGGGGAAAGCGCAATTTTAAATGAAATGCGGCTCAAAAAACTGGAAAAACTCTTGTAAAAGAGCGCTAGGCTCCCTCCTATGCCAATTGTAAAATATTAGATGGGTGTAGGCTAGAGGCATAAGGCTAGAAGAGGGAAATGGAAAAAGGACCTTGCCACAATGGCCAGTCGTGTAAAAAAGGGATGGGTGCCCATGGGATTTTAGGGCTTGTATATACAGTTCAAAAAATGAATGGAAGCTCATTCTTGGGTGTGTGGCTAATAAGAGCTCTCTTCTTCTTCTCTTCTCCTCGTCTTCTTGCTTATGTGTGCGCTTGAGAGAGAGAGTGTGAGAGTGTGAGGGAGTGTGTGTGTGAGAGTGAGGGATCAAGAGGGTGAAGCTCTTCACCATCTCTTCTTCTCTTCTCTTTTCTCACACGCGCGGCTATGGAGGATGGAGCTTGGAGATGGAGGAGGCTTGAGGATGCTTGAGCTCACATCTAGGATCGTGGAGCTACCGGGGTGTGTGAGAGAGGAGGCAACTCGTATTGACATCAAGGTAAGCTCACTACACTCATAGGATTGACGACGCGTCAGCTAGGTGAGAGATAGCCATTAGAGCTCGCTTGAAGCAATAAGCGGTCCGTGGGTCTTGGCGGTTGAGCATGAGCTCCCACTATATTTTGGTTCCGTTTGCCGGGACCAACGGATTCAAGCTTGAGCACTTGCACGCCTCATATCGAGCATCGAAGTAAGGGATTCATCCCCAAAACGGAGCTTGAGATAGGTAGGAAGTTTGGGTGTTTTTTATCTTCAAAACAAGTAAGTATTTTGGGATATTTTGTTTGTTTGGCGATTGGAAAACATGGAGAACCCCCTAGATAGAATCTAGAGGTTTATGCTTGCTATGATTGATTAAATCGCAAGAATCGAGCAAAATCGACCTCTCGCTATTGTCGTCGCGCCGCGTTCAGCCTGTCCGAGCGGTCGCTTCTGGGCTGAGTCCCAGAATCGGCCCTTGGCCCTCTTTCGTTTGGCCCACTCGACCCAAAACCCTAATCGGCCCTTGGCCCAAACATACTCGGCCGGTCCGAGTTGACCATTCAGACCATCGACTAATTCAGCCCTCGGCCCGTTCGAGTGACCCACTCGGACACTGCAATTCGGACCAGCCGGGCCGAGTGTAAATTTTTATCGAATTCTCAGAAATTTGACCTGACCCGGCTCAACAGCGCAAACTGTCGAAAGTCCTTCTGACACTCAGAACTTGATTCTGGCACACGGAATAGACGAAATCATAGGGAGCAGCCGCTTAGCAGCTTGAAGTAGGTAGCAGTGAGACCCAGAGACCTAGACGCAAAGCGCTGAGCAGTTAAAACCTGATTGGCCAAAAACAAACGAGGCAACATATTAGAAAAACCCTGAACCCTGTCAAGGTAGTCAGAAAATTGACCAACAAGCCTATCAGGCTCGAAACAAAGCGAGAGTGCGTAAGACGCTTCGAGATTGTTTGCTGCACTCACCTTGAATTTCCGCACTTGAATGCACTTAAGGAAATTGAAAGCCTGATTGAGCACAAGTGCACAAGAAGTGACACGCACACTGAGTGACCATAAATTGAGGATTGTATTCAATAACTGAAGGAACTCACTTAGATAAACCACTCAAGGAACCCACCAATAGGAGAGGACCCAAGACGTAGACAAACCATCAATGCGCGAAGTAGGACCAAGCAGGTGGCGTCAACGATGTGGATTTGACAAATCTACTCAACCTGATCGACAACTTGGTGAAGCACGACAACACGACTATGGCAGAAGGAGGCTCAGACCATAGGTCTAATGAGAAACTCGACTTGAACGCCTTCCCAGAGGCTATTCAGCAACAACTGGTCAACAGCTATGATGAACACACCCGGTACGAGCACCGTGGTAGGACGGCAGACGCTATCATCGCAGACCTAGAGGAAGAGAGAAAACTAGTCCACAAGGCTTTGCAAAGCATAGTCAAATACAATAGGGACCAATAGGCTAGGAGCCAAAGGCAAATCATGAAGTTGCATGAGGTACAGCGAGTGATGAACTTAGCAGGTAGAAATCGAACAGATCACGAGAGAGCCCTAGAAGGAGACTTGACGTTGAGCGAGCTTCTTATGAAGCGACTGTTAGATAACACGACAGTAGAGCAAAGTGCCACAGCACTAGCGACATCACTTCTCGCAGGATTAGGAGCGAACCAAGGCTCAAAGAGCCTGTCTAAAATCCCTATTGTTGCCAAGCAACTCGACAAATACCAATCCCACGATGATCCATACAGCTTTGTAGAGCAGTTCGAGCAAGTCTGCGAAGCCAACGGCCTCAATGACCTGACTCAACGCTCTCAAGCATTCGGGCTCTGCTTAGGTGACAAGAGAAGGACTTGGTATACAAGCCTAGATGCCGTAGAACGAGCCAACTTCAATGGCCTCAAGGATCTCTTTATTAAGAGATTTGCCGAGCCTGGATACTCCGATAATCTGCTAGTACGCTTAATGAACGTCAAGCAGACAGAGAAGGAGGACATTCGCAACTACATAACCCACATGAGGAGTCTCTTCAAGAGAATCCCTATGGGCGAGCGACCGACTGAAAGAGCAGTTTCGACTGTATTCATCAACGGAATTCGAGACGAGGAGTTATATAAGTCTTTGGCAGGCAATTCGAGCTTGCAGCGAGACGCGCTAGCTAGAGTGTTTGAGGAAGCCATCAGAGTTGATGATCAGCTGAAAGAGCGGAGCTCCAAGATCTTGAACCTAGAAGAGACCAACTCGCGAAGCTCAGAGAGAGCATCAACCTCTAGTGAGCGATCAGTCCCATCATCCCAAGATAAGGGGAAGGCCACCGAGACGAACCAAGGCTTGGTTGATGTAAAGATGGAGTTAGCCAAGTTGCAAGACATGTTGAGACGACCAATGCGCCCACACGTCCAATGCGTGTACTGTGGCAAAAATCACTTGCCAGTCAAGTGTCAAGACCCTAAGTCAAGACCTTGTGCTAACTGCGGTAGGTTCGATCATGACGTCGCGCATTGTAGATTGCCAAGAAGACTTCCGTACTCGCAACCCTATGGCCAGCCTTACTTAGCGAACAGGCTGTAACCATTCTTCGAAAGGGAAGCCCCATTGGCCCTTCCTGCACCTAATGACATTAAGCCAGCTATTCTTAGGATGGACATAAACCCTACTGGCATACCCAGACCACCTGGTCCTTACGTGACCCATCCATCGAGTGATGCTCCAGTCCACGTGGAAGAACCAAATGAGGAAGAAACTTACATATGCCCTTACGTCTCGCATGACGATGAGGGCAACGCTATCCTCATGGATTATCACCCCATGCGGGTGATGGCATTAGGAAGAGGACAAGGTAGAGGCCTAGGAGGGCAGACACAGGATCCAATCACCTGTTGGACTTGTGGTCACCCAGGTCATGTCTCATCACACTGCCCTAAAAGGGAGTAGCAAAACAGAGAAAAGATTGACCAAAGGTGTGCTGAGTGCAGAATCACTCATCTCTTTGTCGATTGCCCAAAGCGAAAGCCATCTTCTAGCTCAGCCAACGTACCATCTGTCCCATTGGGGCTATTTGGTGTCGAGAACCTCGATGGGGAGGCTACACCTATTCCATTGCGGGTCATGACCCATGCCCAAACAAAGCAGGTCGGCATATCACTACCAAGACCTAGCAACCTTGACGCAGCTTTGATAGGGAAGAAAAGTCGCAGGTGGAAGAAGAAGAGGTCAGAAGCTAAAATCGCACTAAAAACGGAGAGTACTACAACTCTACCTGCTGGAAAGAAGGTCTTTGACGCAGAGGCAGAGACTTCAGCCCCTAAGAAGACCGAAAAGGGAAGTGCTAAGGTAGGGGAATACCCGCATCCGAAGCTACGATTAGAGGCCATAGAAAAAGTGAAGGAATGGGTGAAGGAGGCTCAAGAGCATCTAAAAGACGCTGAGCCCATCATAGAGGACGAGATCGATGATCTCTCCAGCATAAGCACGCCAATCTCACCACCTCAACCAAGGTCAGGAGAAGCAACTGCACCACAAGGAGTGCCGCTAAGGCCAAGCCTTGATGCTACAGGGCCGCAGATCAGTCACGGCCATTGGCCAGGACAATCCAGGTTAGGAGAAAGACAAGCGCCCAACGATCTCCTGACCAAATTGGTGACTACCCCTATAACACTTAGCCTGGGAGATCTGCTTAGGCAGCATCCACCCTATGGCAAGATCTTAAGCAATGGGTTGAAGGGTCACGAGAGCAGGTCACGGCAGACCCTCATGACCATGATGCAGAGACGCAAATAACGAGTTTGACGCTGTATGCTATGCCTAAATCCTTACACGTCAATGCCTTCTGGGAAGGTTCCGAGATGCATGCGGTCTTACCGGTTCTAGCCCTAGGCGATACAACAAGAGAGGGAATCGTGGACACGGGAGTTGGGGTTAGTGTGCTTACCCACGCGGTGCTTCAGACTTGGGGAACCCCGCCTGTCGAAACTGCTAGGTTTAATGTCACATTAGCAAACGGTATGAGAGTCAAGCCATTCGGGGTGCTTAAGAATTGGCCAGTGAAGATCGCAGGTGTCCAATTCTCTGTGGACTTTATAGTCATGAAGGAAGTGGACTACGATATCCTATTAGGCCGACCCTGGATGCGCAACGCTAAAGTCATAGAAGATTGGGGTAACGGCTTGATCTTCCTTGGCAATAGAACGGATGCTGTAAGAATAGAGATGGACACTTGGAAGACCTCACCACTCGACTTGGATGCCATCTCTACTATGCTCAGGTCAAGAAGTCCTATGGGCCCTTGACCATCTCTGCTATGCTGTGAGAATAGGTAACACCCAGGTCAAGAAGTCCTATGGGCCCTTGACCAAGTATATCCCATGCCCAGAGGATGAGCGGGATTGGATGCACGTCCTTGCTACAAACGACCTGCCATTCTTAGATCATGAGGCGTATGAGCAAGCCATCAAAACAATCGGCAAGTCTAATGACACACCCTCCATACCAGCCTACATGATGGCAGGAACCCTTCGTGGGAAACCTAAGCCTGTCAACTTCCAAGTCCCAGCCAACAAAAGGGAACTCCAGGAGATATTGGAATACTTAACGGGCAAGCTAGCTAGCAATCCATCTGCAAACTTCAAACCACTCCAGGATCTCTTAGATGAATCTAAGTGACAATGGACCAGAGTGCATGACTTAAACCTCATGTATAACTGGGCCCTAGTTCCTGATCAACGACAAGAGATATACCAAGCCTTAGGAGACGACGAGCAGTCTGATGAAGAGGATTCTAATGACGAATACGAAGACTGCCAATCCTTCAGTGACGAAAGTGAGGGTGAGGTAGATACCGTGGAATACAACACTGAAGGACAAGAAATAGAGCAAATACGAGCAGACTCCAAGCCACAGAAAAAGAGTATCTTCAAGATAGAGCAAGGAGTCATGTGCATGGAATGTGATCATGCCTGGTTGGAACATGTAGGAGCCATAGACCTTGAGCAAGCAGGCCTAGCCCAGCCAGGAATGACATCAGTGCTTAGGACAGAGTCACTGTCCGAACTGCACCCACCAAGGGAGACCATCTCTTCTAATGAGGACGGAGAGTTCAACTCTAAGTCGGAGGTTAGTTCGAATAGTGATCCAGAAATCCCTAGGCTGCCCATGGCCAGATGCACCAAGGGGGACCTACCCGTCCACCTGAGGCGTAGACGATTAAGGCAGAAAAATGCAAAACAACCCAAGGATACACGAACGGAAGACAACAAAAACCGCAGGACCTCCCTAAACGATTTACAAAATTCAAAAAAGGGGATAGGATAGTAATTATATTAGGTGCCAAGCGTCAAGGGCAAACGAGTGAACCGACCAGCCAAGGTCAAGAAGGTGAACCAGCCTAGGAAGGGGAAACACCCCGACCAGTCTTCATTGCCGATGACTTGACTAAGGAAGAAGAAACGAGTCTTGTCGCTCTCTTGCGAGAGTACATACATATGCTCGCCTGGTCCTTAGAAGAGCTTAAGGGGGTAGGTCCAAGTGTCGTGACTCACAACATACCCATGACGCCAGACGCAACGCCGATCAAGTAGCGACAGTACCCTATGAATCCAAAATATGCTCATGCTGTCAAAGAGGAGATTGATAAGCTGATGAGAGCGGGATTCATTTACAAAATTGAATACACAGACTGGGTATCGCCCATAGTCATCGTGATGAAGAAGAATGGAAAATTTTGAGTGTGCCTCAATTACAAGAAGGTGAATGTTGCTACTAAGAGGGACAACTATCCATTGCCGTACACTGAGCACATGCTTGAGAGAGTGGAAGGCAAGGAAGCCTACAGTTTTCTAGACGGCTTCTCAGGGTACAACCAGGTGCAAGTGCATCCTGCGGATAGGCACAAGACCGCCTTCACCACTGAGTGGGACGTCTTTGCTTACATAGTCATGCCCTTCGAGTTGACTAACGCCCCTACCACTTTCCAATGCCTCATGTGCACCATCTTCAAGGACATGCTTCGTAAGGAGTTAGAAGTCTTTGTTGATGACCTGTGTGTCCATTCGACCTGGATCGAACACTTAGACAAACTCCATGCAGTCTTTGAACGGTGTCGCTTATATCGTCTCTCCTTGAACCCCTTCAAGTGCCAGTTTTGGGTAAAGCACGGATGCATCTTAGGACACGTGGTGTCGAAGAACGGCATTGCCATTGACTTCTCGAAAGTCAAGGTTATTGTTGACCTTCCACCCCCAATTAATTACAAGGGGTTATCGGCGGTTTGTACTGAACTATGCGTTGATCGCCAAACCATTGTACAAGCTACTGATTGTCTTCGAGTGGACCGAGGCATGCCAATGAGCGTACGAAGAGTTGAAAAAGGCTCTAACAACATCACCAATTCTACGAGCCCCAGATTGGACCATTACCTTCCACGTGCACATCAATGCTTCTAAGTTTGCCGTGGGGGCAGTGTTGTGCCAACCTGGTGAGCACAACTTAGATTATCCAGTGAGCTTTGCTAGCAGACAACTCACTGAGACGAAAATGAACTACTCGACCACAGAAAGAGAGGGATTAGCCATGGTGTTTGATGTGAAGAAATTATGGCACTATCTATTGGCCACACCTTTTACCTTTCTTGTGGACCATCAAGCCCTGCTCTATCTAGTAAACAAACCTTGAGCTATAGGATGCATAGCTTGGTGGCTCCTTCTGCTCTTGGAATTCGACTTCTCCATGGTTGTACAAAAAGGAAAACAGCACTACATGGCTGACCATATGTCACGCATTCCCACAGGAGAAGCCGTTGGACAAGGCATTGTTGACGAATTACCCGACGCCCATCTATTTAACCTGTCCAGCGAGTGAGATTTATTCAAGGCTGATCTAACGCCATATTGGGTGGATGACTGTTAACCCCAACACGAAGAAAGCAAAAAGAAGTGGAAAAGACGCAGGGCAAAGGCGGAAAAAAGGTAGCCCGACTAAAGAAAGAAAAGGAGAAAAGGCCAAAAGCTCAAGGGCAACCTTAAAAGTCCAAGGCAAAGGCAAAAGGGGAAAGGCGCATTTTAAAATAAAAATGCGCACCCTGAAATCTTGTAAAAAAGCGCCGCGCTCTCACCCGTGCAATTTGTAAATGTAGACGGGCAGTGGACAGGAAGCTAGGAAGATAGAAGGACAATGGGAAAAAGGGCCTAGGCTATGGCCGACCATGTAAAAAGGGGAAAAAGGGGATGACTGCCCAAAAGGGATTTAGGGTTTTGTATATAAAGTTGAAAAGTGAATGAGAAGCTCATTCTTGTGTGTGGCCAAAAGTAGCTCTCCTCTTCTTATTCTTCTTCTTGTTCTTGCTTCTTGAGCTTGTGCTTGAGAGAGGGAGTGTGAGAGTGTGAGGGAGTGAGTGTGTGAGGGTGAGGGACCGAGGAGGAGAAGCTCTCCATCGTCTCCTCTCTTCTTCTCTTCTCTTCTCTTCTCTTCTCTTGCTCGCGGCAATGGAGCTTGGAGTGTGGAGCTTGAGGATGGAGCTTGCTTGAAGCTTGCACTTGGATCGTGGAGCTACCGGAGTGCGCGGGAGAGGAGGTAACTCGAACGGCATCAAGGTAAGCTCACTACACCCGTAGATATGGTTGGCGCGTCGGCTATGTGAGAGGTAGCCATTAGTGCTCGGCTTGGAATGCTTGAAACAATAAGCGGTCCGAGGGTCTTGGCGGTTGAGTGAAAGCTCCCACATTTTGGTTCCGTTGCCGAGACCAACAGATTCAAGCCTTGAGCGCTTGCGCGCTTCAAATCGAGCACTGGAGTAGGGTTTTCCCCGAACTGGTGCTTGAGATAGATAGGTAGGAAGCGAGGGGGTTGAAGATAGTATTTGATCTCCTTGGCAAGTAGGTGTTTTGCTTTCTTGAGATTTATGTTGTGGAATGAAGTAGTGTAGGAATTTACTTTGTGATTGGATGCATTAGGATCGGAAAAAACAAAGAAAAAGAAACAAACAGTAGGGTTCTCTGTTACTGTATAACAGGCTAAAACAGGGAAATAGGGGCATAGAACCTTGGAGTGACGTTCGATTCGAGCACCACAGTGGTTCCAGGCATGTCTGGTATTCCCTTGTAGTATCCTGCACCTATCTGGAAGGCACTGGACGATTCGGTGCAGTAGACGTCAGCCTAGAGGCATCGCATGCAACTCGCAGGCTGTTGTCCGCGCCGTCAGACCAGGCCGTCTGAGTCCCAGAATCGGACGTTCGGACAACCGTCCGATCGGACCACTCGGACTCAGACGCTCGGACAATCGGACCAACCCCGTCCGATCGAACCAATCCGTTCGACTCAGACACTCGGACGAGTCCATAATCGGACCACTCACAATCGGACCAGCCCGTCCGAGTCCGAGAATCGGATCTGCCAGAATCGGACCACCCTGTCCGATCCGATTCCCAGAATCGGACCACTTTTTGATTCGATTCCCAGAATCGGACGTGACCAAAATCGGACCACTGGGCCACTCGGACCCACCCAAAATCGGACGTCCGATTCTGATAATCGGACTCCTAAAAATCGGACATCTGAGAATCGAACAAAAAACTGTCAAAATCAGACACGTGTCTAGAACACAGATTCTGATACATCTAAACCCCGAGGTTGACCCCTAAGGCTACGTAGAGCTGAAGGCACATCACAGATCCATGACCGGGCTAAAATTTAGAGCACGTAGTTCAAAATTTGGTTATAAACGGTCCTCCAAATTGCATATGGTGTCTACCGTAACGGCCATGCGGGCCGGGGGGGACTGCCCCCCCGGACCCCCGCAGAGGGGGCTCTGCCCCCTCCGCACCTCCCCCGAGTAGGTTGGAGGGAAAATGCGCGCCGTGACAAGTCTTCCAAATTGGACCCTAGTGAAGCAATGGCTCTACATGAGCATGGATTCTCACTTGCAAAAGAGCAGCTGAAAGCCCATACCCGAACAGAGAGAAACAGAGACCCTAGAACATCAATGGGCCAATCGAGCCATCAAGGGCAAAAAGGCCACACCACTAGAACACAAAGACATTATGTTCAAACCGTGTCTAGTCAGAGCAAAATGCAACTTCAACAAGCTACAAATGCGAAGATGACTAGACATGACACTCTTGACGAGAGATGTACCTCGAATAGCACTGCACTGATGATCCAAGACAGCAGTGGAGAATCCACATCTAGTCGTGCAGACGAGAACTCAAGGGCATCTGTCAGAAGGCTTAAATTTACAAGCCAGGACCCGGAAGATGAAGACATAGTACCACCTGCTTATCTTAGGGTCAAACTCACCACAAAAAGAGAGCATACTATTGATGCTCTAATTGATGAAGGAGCAGATTTTAATATCTTGACCTATGAATCATGGACCCTACTAGGCCAACCAGATCTGACACCGACTAGTGCAACTCTTAGTCCTTATGGGGGACACCCACAAGCACTCATAGGGAAGTGCAAAATCCTTGCGACAATTGAAACAGAAAGCTTGCATATCCTATTTCATGTTCCTCCAAATAGTGCTAGCTGCGGGAAAGAAACCCTCCTAGGAAGACCCTTCAAAAGGGCGACCAAGTGTGAGGCTGACTATGTAGCATAGAGGATACACCTAACACTACCGGGTGTGAGGATAGTCACAACCTTTAGCAAGGGTGACCTTATCAAACCTCGAGGGAAAGGCAAGGAAGGTGCTGACATAACAGTCAAGCCTACTAACGAGGGCAAGGACTTGTTGGAAGAGTTGATACAAGCACAGGTCGAACAATGAGGACCAGTGAGTGAGGCCATGCTTGAAACAAAAAGGTCAAGAGACAATGCCAAGGACGGGCTTTAGACTTACAAATATCGTAGAAGACCCCAAAAGAAGCCCAAGCCTTATAGACGGAGGCATCGATGGAAAGCCAGCACAACGCCACGATGGATATCCAAGGCGTTGCTTCGGGCTCAAGGGTATTATGCAGGCAACCGATGGATTTGGGTGCCAAAACCCCTTGCTAAACCTCCCTGGTCGACTGAAGGCCAGAGTGCATCAAAAGCAATGAAGCACAGAAGGAAATCTAAGAGAAACCCTAGGTCTCGAGGTAAGAAACCAGACATGAGTGTTCGAAAGAAAGAGCCTCAACCTAGCATGCTTAATAAGAAGATGTCATATGTAACCATTGAGCGTGCACAAAATCCATTAGTGCCCAATGAGCCTTTGATTTCCCAAGGGGAGAACAAACATCATAGGCACAACATTGCTCATGGCAAGGCTACTCGCTCAACAAAGCAAATGGCACAATCATCTAATAGCCTTGAGAAAATCATTCAGCTAGTGCCACATCCACCTAGGAGTCCTAGATCTCCTACGCCCTCTTCTCCCAAACAAACACAGGAAGCACTATAGTGGTAATCAAGGGCGACTGCTCAATTCCAATCTCTACCTCCATCTAAGCTTCCAACCGTCAAAGAGGTGGGACATGATGCCACCTATACCTCTCGACCCAAGGATATGCCTGAGCCACCTAATACGACTAGATCAGCTCATGTTCGATATACACAGATGAGTGCTCAAAGGCCAACGAAAGACACAGCCACTTCTGATCGCCCTAGGGACTTGACACCGCAATCCACCAAGGGTAGCCATCCCACTAAACTAGCTGCTACTACTTCCAATCAAGGACCACAGCAGTCACAGCCCTTGGCTGTGACAATGCCCCTTGTGGAATGTGTCCTTAGTGGTTTACCTGAGGAGGAGGTGTCGCAACCAAATCCCTCGACAACTCCAGCACTTTCAAAGTGCCTAAAGCCTAGGACGGAGAAGTCAAACACAAGGGAGTTGGTTGAAAAGCTAGACTCTCCGAAAAGAGTGGCAATTGTGCCCTCACAACCGGGCAAGGCTATTCAGTAAACCACGGCTATGTCACATAAGGACACACTAGAGAAGGGAAATACTGGGGCCCTACCAAGCACATCAACGGTCGATATAGCCGAGGGTCCTGAGTCGTTGAGAGAGGCACCTTCATTGACCAAGAAAAAGAGGAGAAAGCAGAGAATAGAACAACAGATGCAGGTGGTTGTGGACCCCAAGAACATTGAGACGAAGGGCATTGGAGAGCTGATGAATAAAGCATCGAGTCCATCCACCAATGAACCCACTGATGCCTTTCGGGGTATGGGCTTAGCTCAGACTACGCTACAGGGCCCTTTGATTGATAAGGGCCTCACTGAGGAGGAGTTACATATTGCCAGTAGACTCGGTCAAGGTTCCATGCTACTCGACGTGGCAAAATATCTATCAGTATTAAGTCAGCTGCCACGAATACTAGATGCGTGTGCCACGCTTCGGTACAACCCCGAGTTCTACACTTAGTTCTTATCCTCGTGATGTGACATGGATTCATAGGCCATTCCTCTACAACAAACACCGCATGCCTCACCCCTCCCCTTCTTGTCATATGCGCTTGATAAACCACACTAAAACCCCTTCCATGCAAACAATTTATCCTATATCCAGGTCTGACCCTTGGATTGCATCTTGCAGGCTTCCCTTTGTGGCGGAACGCATGGAGAATCATGGAGAGCTAGCATGCAAAGACGCTCTTCGCAAAAGACGGGAGCATGTGGCACGCGCCCCTCCACCGGAGCGCTATGTGCCCACCATCAAGAGGTATGCCAAGAAGCAAGGCCCTAAGCGACATTGCCTAGGGCGAAGGCCGAAGAACCCTCGAGTCAAGAAACTCGAGACTCGAAACCCGCAACAGGCCGCAGCACTAGTGGTACGCACTCCCAGCTCCCGCTCGGGCCCCAGACGCTCAAAGGCAGAAAGGGCAGCTCGGGAAAGAGAAGAATTTAATGAATTATTTAAAGATATTCTGGAGACGGTAGCGGGCCGGGATTACACCATTCATATCCCGGCCGACATGTTCCCTGCTCACCCCCGTGGGAGCCCCACACCAGCAGAGCCCCAATCACCCGGCCATCCAGACTCGCCCCGCCTCGTACAAATCGGGTAGCCCATAATGCACAAAGGGCTTATCAAATGATAACTGGCCAAGACTTTTTGTTTTTTTTTTTAATGGTTAAGTGTTCCCGACTTGTTAAGTATTGACATGTTCCTGATTTGTATGAACTCATCATATCTACGTTTAAGATATGCTACGCCTTTAGCAAAAGAAAAAGCTAATCAAGCGCAGGTGATAAATGTCTAGTCAACACCATAGAATTCAAATAAGTGATGTCTCCTTGCATTGCACTAGTTTATTATAGTTGCGGCATACACAATGCATATACTCTCATGAAGCGACAAGTGGATGCAGGATAGTACAGGTCTCTGTGCGAAAATGCTCAATGCCCAATCACCGCAACACCCACAACCCCACAGCGAGCCGCGGCAAAGCCACGCTGCCGAAAGCACCCTTGCCAATCGCCCACATTGCATGGCCCACAAAACATTCCTGGCCCATGCCCCCTTTCTGGGTCAAGCCCTATAGTTGGCTCACGGCAGTCTTTACCTCAATTGTACCCACATCGCATGTGCCGCAAGGAGGGTTGCAATATCTCCAGTGCTTCTCTAACAACGAGGCTAGGGCACAATCATCATTGTACTATCCATTTCCTGAGCCTTCGAAGCTTGACATTTTCCAACCCAGTGAAAGGCTGATGGCCTCAACATATTGTAATGGTTGTACTCAGGCAAAATTTATTTATTTTTTTTTAAAAAAAAAGAGGAGAAAAAAAAAGAAAAGAAAAAGAATTGAATGGAAAAATAAGGAGCACTTTTTTCACGATCACCGCACAGCACCTAGGGATCCTCAAATTAGGTACGTCTGGTGATCTTGGTCGACCGGCTTCGTCCCTAGTCCCCTAGCCCCCTACAATCACCCACAATTGTTCAGGGCACATCAAGGGCAGGACATACCTGGGGAGCTTGTCTCGCCAAGGGTTAGACCTGTCACCCTGACCCACTTGCACAATTTTCTTTTGCACTCTGCCTTAGTACCATTGCAATCAGTGGTGATAAGCACCGCACGATTGGCCATGAAAAGTACACCGAACTCATCAAGCAAGTCCAATAGTTTTCAGCTCCTGAAAGTGCGGTGTCCCTGTATTCACTTATGCTCCGTCGTGCAGTCACAATGCAAAGGATGTCTCATATACCTTCACATGTACTTCTTCTCAACACGGACAACTTTGCTTCATCCACACATTGTTATGAGAAACTAGCCCACGGTCTTCTAACTACGTAATATCTAAGTATGTACGAGCACTTACATAATATATGCACCAATTATATGCACAGTTTGGGTCCTCAAGTACAGGACAATACTCTCAGCTTGCTTAGAGTTCGACCTGTCTCCCAAACTAATCAAATATGACTTGTGCACGATAAGAAGACTAGCACTACCCCTTAAGGAGAGATCACAGGTGAGGGTTTCCAATTGCAGGTATAAGGTGTTGTTTGCTCTTCATCAACACTCAACTCTGCTACTTGTCCCTTACTATCCAACAAGCCCGCAAAGAACTGTCATGTGCAGAATCCCCAACAAACCAACACTTGTGCTGGCCATCAATGCAATCCCCAACACAGCTCCAACAACGTTCCACCAGCCACCTTGGCCACCAACATGCCCCCAGGACCTTCTGCCACACCACCACCAACACTCCTCCACGGAAACCACAGGCGTCCTTGTCACCCACGTCTTCGGTGCATGCTACAGCCTGCTACCTACGACGGTGAGTGCCATGGGACTGGCACTCGTCTAGGAGGGGGGTAATGTTAACCCCAACACGAAGAAAGCAAAAAGAAGTGGAAAAGACGCAGGGCAAAGGCGGAAAAAAGGTAGCCCGACTGAAGAAAGAAAAGGAGAAAAGGCCAAAAGCGCAAGGGCAACCTTAAAAGTCCAAGGCAAAGGCAAAAGGGGAAAGGCGCATTTTAAAATAAAAAGGCGCACCCTGAAATCTTGTAAAAGAGCGCCGGGCTCTCACCCGTGCAATTTGTAAATGTAGAGGGGCGGTGGACAGGAAGCTCCACAATGGCCGGTCATGTAAAAAAGGAATGGGTGCCCATGGGATTGTAGGGCTTGTATATAAAGTTCAAAAAATGAATGGAAGCTCATTCTTGGGTGTGTGGCTAACAAGAGCTCTCTTCTTCTTCTCTTCTCCTCATCTTCTTACTTGTGTGTGCTCTTGAGAGAGGGAGTGTGAGAATGTGAGAGAGTGAGTGTGTGAGAGTGAGGGATCAAGAGGGTGAAGCTCTTCACCATCTCCCCTTCTCTTCTTCTCTTCTCTTCTCTTTTCTCGCACGTGTGGATATGGAGGATGGAGCTTGGGGATGGAGGAGGCTTGAGGATGCTTGAGCTCGCATCTAGGATCGTGGAGCTATCGGGGTGTGCGAGAGAGGAGGCAACTCGTATCGGCATCAAGGTAAGCTCACTACACTCATAGGATCGATGGCACGTCGGCTAGGTGAGAGATAGCCATTAGAGCTCACTTGAAACACTTGAAGTAATAAGCGGTCCATGGGTCTTGGTGGTGGAGTGTGAGCTCCCACTACAAAGTCATATGTAGTTAGATCCAACACATGCAAGGCTCTTATTCACTCCAAAAGTGAACACTCATAAGAAATTCTGTCAAGCCTTGGAGCAAGCACAATTAGGCTTGTCATGAATCAAAGGTGAGAACTTTGTTTTAACACACTATGCACATATATCAAACTAGTTGTATGCAATTTATGTGGCAAGTGGCAAGGCTGACCTCACATCATATCCTTCTAGATCAAGCATCTTTATTGTCCCAATCAATATTTTCCCTCAAGATTAAGTGATTGTTTTTTACAACTCCAACTCCGTAAAATAGATCAATATCTTTGCCCATACATTCTATAAAGCATCAACTAGCTAGTCTTTAGTCTTCTCACAAACTAAATTAATATTTCCATCTAGAACAATTCCTAGTCTTTAGTCTTCACATGAACAAAGTCTATATCTCCTACTAGAACCATTTATTGATGGTGTATCTCAATATGCTTCATCTTGGCATGATAACCTAGATTGTTGGCAATATAAACAATGCTCATCTTGTCACTAATTTGTTTGTTCTTGTGATGTCATGGTGACAATTGTTTTGTCAAAACAAAGCAGCTTAAGTGACCCACCAATCATGCAACTAATGTTGCATGTATATATTATACTTTGTGTTGGACAAGGCAACAATAGATTGTCTGCTATAACCAATCTTTCTACTTCCTAGTACAAAAGCACATCTACCTATTGAATATATTATGTTTTTGTACTAGACACGGAAACTATAAGTTTTTTTTTCTATTGTTATAGCCCCTAATCTATGTGGAATACATAATACAGTTGCAGTGTTGTATATAGGAATACACCAAACTATTACAAGCATTACAAAAAGAATCATACTCTATCATGCAACCAAACTAAAACTCAAAAACAATGTCACAAAACTATGAGAATACATTCTAGAATACTCATAATAGCAAAACAAAGATAGAAATTAGAGAATATGATGAGAATATATCAGAAACATAAAGATAGAACATGGCATCAATTGTCAAAGATCATTAACTTAGAAACTCCCATCATACATGAGATCGTGGATAGCAAATGAAATATGAATAACAGCCTTTCAAGCCACACCTATAACAGCATACATAACCATAACTTCATAAGAATTAAAGTCTACTCATAGAAAAAGACCAAGAACTAAGGTATAAAATATGCCAAGGGTAAGTATCATGTGTTAAGCCATGGCTAACACTTGGCATAGCCCAGTGGATGATTAGAACAGCCACGATTCTAACCCTTGCATGTCATAGTGTCAAATGCCTTATCCAAAAGTAGATACATCTAATGAGATAAGTTATGCCTTATCGAAAACCTTTTATCTTAAAGTATGCCACATAGAGAAACCATGAGTAGAGCCTTTCTAGTAAGATACTCATGGCCCCAAATGCAATTGCATAATTCACTCAAAAGACAATCACAAAACTATAGGCATAATACATAATAAGCATGATGGGAAATACAAAAATTGATAGTGCTACCAAAACACCTCACGAGCTACTATGAGACTCATGAGCATCATGAGAATTGATCATCGTAGACATCTCATGAGACTACTCATGAACATGCTACTCACATGATGAGAATGGAACCACATCAATCTCATGGATTTGATCAGAAGTAAGTTCTCTAATCTTCACTTGCTTATTGGTATCCAAAAGACCTCATTGATATCAGACTTCACTATATAAGGATCAACTGATTGAATTTCAGCCTTGTCATAAGTTTTCATACCCTACAATCCTAAAAACATAACTAGCAATCTATCGTATTCTTTTTGCAATACATCTAATCTTTCCTTTAGAGCATCCTTCTCATGAATCAAAGCCTCCAAATTTTAAAAAATAAAACCTTGCTATAATAATCCATGAGGCTGAGATATAACTTGAGCCATCCTTCCTACTATAGCAACCCATTGGTCATACATTGTCTTTACCAAAGCTTTCTTCATTGCATTCAAGTCCTTCGACATGAACACCGAACCTTGCAAATCCACTTCTAAACCATGCAAAAGTTGCTTTTCCACCTGTAATAAAGGTCCCATTCTTTCATCCAAAAGGATCCTTTTTGCTTTCAACTTAGGATATTCTTATGCTACCAAATCAATTTCCTGCTAAAATTTATCATATATGTTCAATCTCCATTCTTTAAAAATTTATGAAGAAATCTTACACTTTTGTAGCATCATGCCATATTCATCAACTTGTTGGGGGTAAAGGCGCCTTTGCCTAGCCGCATGTGTATTACTACATTGACAGTCACCGCCACTGCACACTGCAGGTGGCGGACGCCCGTCGTCATCACTTTATTCTTTATTCTTTTAGTGACAGTTTGAATAAAGGAAGGCCCGGTCACACATTGTGACTGTTGGAGTTCCCATTTCTTGTCTCTCTCTTTCTTGCTCTTCCTCTCCCGCCATAGCTCTTGAGTACAAGCTTCGATCCTTCTCACCTTTCAACTGGTATCAGAGCACGGCTTCCCGACTCTTGAGCTTGGCTCGTGGCATTCTCAGCTTCCCATCAACTCCCCACTCGCATTGGGTCTCGTTCCCGGCAGCCATAGCTCATTCTCTTGAGCTCTTGTCACTCCCCAGCTTCCCGAGCTTCTTCCCGGCCTATTGAGGCACCATCAGGGCATTGACATTGAGGTATTGCTTCATTATTTCAGAGATTTATCTCAGTCCACAGGTCTAGGTAAACAGGGTTTTCACAGGTTGTGGGCAGCCATAGTTCACACCTCTTGGAGCTTCCTTCACCTGAATGTTGCTTCCAGCCTATCAAGGCTTGCCGAGGCTTGGTGTAGGCCTTCTTTGGCCCCCATTTGTGTCCCCTTTGAGCCCCATTGTTGACACGTAGGACAGCAGACCCCCCAGCCAGCTCACTTTTTTTTGCGCATGTTTCAAAATCTGGCCCAAAAAATCACTCTTTTTGTCATACCTCGAGCATTCGAAACCCGATTCAGGCAAGATAAGAGACTAAGTTGGGGTTTTGGCACGCTCCGGACGCGATGGTGATGTCAAATTTGCCAAATTCTAATGATAGAATATTTTGCAATAGATTTTAGGTCTGAGACAGCATGTATTTGTATGCCTATGGCTTATGTGATGCTTCTACCAATGTCTATTGATATCGGATCACTTGTGGATGTTATGTCTCTTATGTGAGACGCATTTAGAGATGATTTAGCTCAGCCATTGACTATTTTGAATAATTCTTGATCTGTCCAAAATAGGGCAGCCACCTGTTACTTCAATTTTATGCTTACAGGTCTTTACATTTGATGCCCGATTATGCCCGGTTGGTGCCTATACATACGGGAATATATGCCTATGGTTTGCCTATGGATTTGAGCTTGGATTGAGCACTGATATGCTTAGTTTATAGAGGTTATATGCCACATGTATTTGGACTATGCCACATGTCTTGTTTATGCTCTGGAATGCTTTTGAACTGAGATTAGAACTCGATTTGGGTTTGGTTGTCACTTCTTTGCAGCTGGGATTTCATCTATGACATGGTTTATGCCTAGACTACCCAGTACGGATTATGATGTCTTGGTGAATGCTTTATGCTTTGGTTGTGGATGGCAGTTTTTTGAGCTCGTCTTGACATTCATTTGAGTATTCCCTTGAGTAGTTGGACATTGACTTGGATTTTCCCGTTACGACTTGGCTTTTTCCATTACGACCTTGGATGCTATTGAGGCATTGTCTTGGTTACATGTCTTTGGTACTTTGACTTGGTTTGCTTGAGTTGTTGAGCTCATTTATCTGCCTTTTGAGCCATTGGGAGCATCTTGTATGCTTGACCGACATTGAGCAGGAGGTTTATGCAATTTGAGCATTTTGCAGATACTTGAGACTTTGGGATCTCTTACACTTACATGTTGCATGGTTCATGCACTGATATCTTGGATTTGCTTTTGACCTGAGCTTGGGCTTTGCACTCTAGTGAGCATACACCTACTGGTATTAGGTCTTGCCAGGGTTATGTATACTTTGCCCTACTATCCAGGGGGTATGACTACTCACTGACGAATGCTTTGGTGACATATTTGGGTGTTTACTCAGGGTCTTAATGTTAGTTTGGTGTTGATTTATGACCGTTTATGCTGGTTATGTCTTGGCTATCATTTATTGACTTGGTGCAGTGATTTGGTTAGCAAATTGACTCTCACAGTACCTTGCTATCATTTACTATAGCAAGCATATAACTCCGGACTGACATGGATTTTTCATGCTGAAATATTCTGAAATGATGTACTTTCACTAGTACTTGGTGGGCAGCAGCTTTGATTACACTTTTCTCGCCATTTTCTCTCAATTTTGATGATTTTTTTGTCATTTTTTGTAGTAAATAGCAAGCAGCTTTAAACTGTCTACAGTCTTCCATCCTGCACTATGGCGAGTTCGTCCACTGATCATGCTATTTTCAACATCACTAAGCTTGATGGTACGAATTAGTCTTATTGGAAGGGCCAGATTTGGTAGGTGTTGGTGCAAAAATTGTAGATCAAACCTTTGAGGTTGAGTGGGCATCCACCTGCAACTATGCCAGATGAGGAATGGCTTGAGCTTGATAAGTTATGCAAGTCCACTATTGTATTATCTCTCAGAGAACAGGTTCATTACAATGTATTTGAGGAAGAATAGAGTGCATGGTAGTTGTGGGATAAAATCAAGAATCTCTATGACAAGAAAAGTCCAGAGAGTGTGATGTATTGGCTAAAGCAGCTTATGGATCTGTGCATGAAGGAGAATGTGACTATATCTGCTTACTTGAGCCAGTTCCATGCTATAATCAAGAACTTGACTTTGCAAGACATCACTTTTGCAGAGGATGTCACTCCTCTTTTCTTGCTTGGTACTCTTAATGAGTCATGGGATGTATTCCGCACAGCATTATGTGCCTCTACTGCTACCTTGAAATTATCTGATGTTGAGAGTGCTCTTCTGCAGGAAGAGGTTAACCGTAAGAATTTGGATGCCTCTTGTATGTCGCATGCTATGATAGTTAGAGGCAGGAATGATGGATATGGAAAGCATGGCAGTGGAAGTGGTCGTGGACGGGATTCTCAGAAATCTCGGTAGAAGTCTCGTGGGAAGTCACGTAGCAAATCCCGTGGCAAGAATGCAGATGCTACTTGTCACCATTGTGGGAAAAATTGCCATATTAGGCCACAATGCCATGAACTGCGCAATGAAAGGCTCAAAGATAAGGGGAAAGACAAAGTGCAGGATAAGTCTTCCGATCGCAGCATAGTGCCTACAAAGTCCAGTGTTAAAATTGAAGAGATCAATGCTATGCAGCCTGAGGATGTTGATGACCATTATATCCTTACAGCTTCTTCTAGTGCTTCGCAGATGACAGAGATACACTCTATGTATGCACAATGTTGGCTCTTGGACTCAGGTGCATCCTTTCATGTGACACCTTTGTTGAGAGTGGTTTCATTCATACCGTATTGTTTCAGGTTCTATGCACTTGGGTGATGACAGCTCTCTTGATATGGTGGGCATTGGTGATGTTAGGTTGCAGTTTCCTTCTGGTAGCAGTTTTGTTATGTAGGATGTATGTCATGTACCTGCTTTGACCTGCAATCTCATGTCAATTGGACAGCATGATGGCGCAGGTTATCATGTATCTTTTGGAGACTCTGCATGGAAGATCACTCGTAGCAGACTTGTGATTGCAAGAGGTGCCAAGGCTAGTAGCCTCTATCCCTTGATTGTGTCCGCTTCTTCCCTTGATCATGTTTTGTCTGTGGATTCTATCCCACATGTATCTCTTTGGCATGCCCGTTTAGGCCATATGTCTTTGAAGGGAATGAAAATGCTTTCTGATTTGCAGTACTTACCGCCCCTTAATTATGCATGTTTTGATTCATGTGAGCATTGTCTTTATGCAGGCAGACTAGGTCTACGCATAATAAGTCTGGTAGGCCAAGCATGAGTGAGCCCTTGGCATTGGTACATTCGGATGTCTATGGACCCATGCCTTGTCAGTCTATGGGTGGTGCAAAGTATTTTCTTACTTTCATAGATGATTTTTTCACGAAAAGTTTGGGCTTATCCCAATAAGCTGAAATCCGATGTATTGACTATGTTTCAGAGATGGCTTGCATTGGTTGAGAACCAGTCTGGGTATAGGCTAAAATGCCTAAGGACACATAATGGGGGTGAGTATGTCTCACGTGTTTTTGAGCAGTTATGTGATGAGAGGGGTATTAAGCGTCAATTGACCGCCCCCTACACCCCCCCAGAATGGTTTGGCTGAGCAGATGAATAGAACCATCTAGGAGCATGTACACAATATGCTTAGCCATGCAGGCCTACCATAGAGCTTTTGGGCTGAGGTAGTTAGTATAGTTGTGCATGTCATAAACAAATCACCCTCCAGTGGTTTGGATTTCTAGGTTGCAGAGGAGGTATGACTGGAAAACCTCCCTCTTATGCGCATCTATGTGTCTTTGGATGTGAGGCATTTTACCATGTGCCCAAGGATAAGAGAAGTAAGTTGGATCCTAAGAGTGTCAAATGCATTTTCCTTGGTTATGGGGATGCAGGCGAGATGAGTTACCGTCTCTGGGATCCACATGCGTGGAAAGTCTCCGTATAGTCATGATGTAGTCTTCAAGACAAGATGCATAGGCAGCCTAAGCGAGTTGTTGAGATCTGTAGGGTCATATTTCAGGAGGGGCTCCTACACAGCCAGTTGGACAGCCTATAGCTTCAGCAGATGCTCATGATTAGGGTATTGGACAGACAGCTAGGTAGGTAGCAGAGCCTACCGTGAGATGGTCTACTAGAGACAGACGTCCACCTGATAGATTTCAGCCCTCGATGCATTATGTCTTGTTTACAAATGCAGGAGAGCCTTTCACCTATGATGAGGCTATGCACAGGGGTGACAATCACTCCTGGGAGAGGGCTATGCAGTCTGAGATAGACTCCTTGCATAAGAATGAGCATGGGATTTGTTTTCCTTGCCTGAGGGCAAGAAGGCTTTGCCATGCAAGTGGGTGTACAAGCTAAAAAGTACCCCTGGATACCCCAAGCCGGCATACAAGGCTAGACTGGTAGCAAAGGGTTTTAAGCATGAGCATGGTGTGGACTTTGATGAGGTCTTTTCTACTGTAGTTAAGATGACCACCCTATGCTTAGTCTTGACTTTGGTTGCTCAGCTTGACTTGGATTTATGCCAGATGGATGTCAAGACGGCTTTCTTACATGGGGACTTACATGATGAGATTTATATGGAGCAGCCTAAGGGCTTTGCAGAACCTGGCAGGGAGCACCTAGTGTGCAAATTGAAGAAAATTCTTTGTGGCTTGAAGCAGGCACCTAGGGGGTGGTATCATAAGTTTGATGCCTTTATGCAATCACAGGGCTACAATAGAAGTGCTATAGATCCGTGTCTTTACACGAAGAAAGCCTGTGATGGTTCTTTATTGATTTTGGTACTCTATGTGGATGATATCCTGATAGCAGGGAAAGCTCATGATGAGCTAGATGCTCTTAAGGCTTAGCTCAAGAAGAGCTTTGAGATGAAAGATCTGGGTCAAGCCGCTCACATACTTGGTATGCGCATTAGACGCGATAGGCATCAGGGACTCCTCTACTTGTCACAAAGGGAGTACATTCATAAAGTCCTTGAGCGCTTCCGCATGCAGAACGTAAAGCCTATTGGCTGTCCATTGCCTTCTTATGTGAAGGTATCACAGGCTGATTGTCCGCAAACAGATGAGTAGAGGGTCGAGATGGCCAAGATTCCCTATGCATCCGCAGTGTGGGCAGTCTTATGTATGCCATGATCACCACTCGTCCAAATATTGCCTTTACAGTTGGTATTGTGGCACGCTATATGGCTACACCTAGCAAAAAGCATTGGGATGCCGTGAAGGGTATCATGAGGTACCTGAAGGGCACTGCAGATATGTGCATATGCTATGGCAGCCAGGATACAGGAGTCATGGGGTACACTGACTCTGATTATGCTGGACATGCAGATAGTAGGAAGTCCACTTCCGGCTATGTATTAACCTATGCTGGAAGTGCTATTTCTTGGATGTCCAGGGTGCAGAAATGCATGGCCCTTTCTACTACAAAGGCCAAGTATGTTGCAGCCACTAAGGCTTGCAAGGAGGCCATTTGGTTGGGTCATTTGGTTGCTGACCTTGGTATTGATACTACCCCTATACTACATTCGGATTCTATGAGTGCTATTCTATTAGCCAAGAATCCACTGGTCTTCCATGCGAAGACGAAACACATTGAGATGAGGTATCACTTCATACGTGGGGTCGTTGAGGATAAGTCTATTGATCTTGTCAAGATCTCGACTGAACAGAATCCTGCAGATCTGGTCACAAAAAGCCTCTCTACAGAGCGCTTTGCCTTCCTTAGGAGGTTGATGGGCATGGGATGAGATGACGTCTTTCCTCATCCTATTGTACATGTGTACATGTTGTACTATCTTTTTTCTTTTCCTTTTCACTCCTCACTAGGGCAGATTCGCCTTTAAGTGGGAGGTTGTTGGGGGTAAAGGTGCCTTCGCCTAGCTACTCGTGTATTACTACACTGACAGTCACCGCCACTGCACACTGTAGGTGGCGGGCGCCCGTCACTATCACTTTATTCTTTATTCTTTTAGTGGCAGTTTGAATAAAGGAAGGCCCGGTCACACATTGTGACTGTTGGAGTTCCCATTTCTTGTCTCTCTCTTTCTTACTCTTGCTCTCCCGCCACAACTCTCGAGTGCAAGTTTCAATCCTTCTCACTTTTCACAACTTGTCTCCTCAATGCTTTCACCTCACTCTCATGCAATTCCTTCATTTTAAGCATTTCAAGCATCATGGCATCTCTTTTTTTCTTCTCAAGACTTAGCAATACATGACTTGCAACCATTGATTTCTTTTCAACATACTTAGTATTTTCCTCATGCGTTAACTCTTGCTTTTTATGCATCAAATCCATCTTGACCTTAGAAGTTTTCACTTTCTTCTGCATGCCCAAAACCACAACATCCTCGTTATTCATATCTGCTTGCTATCATCATTGAGCCAATCCAAGAAATCTAAATGCATAGTTGACCCATGTGTGTCATCATGCTGAGCGTCTTGCATACCAAATCCCGTACTCAAAGGAGTAAGTTGCTTGCATACATTATCATTCTCACTTTCAACAAATGCATTTGGAGGACCTACATTCCTGTCATAAATATCAATGAGTATGCCATCAACCATCTTTTTCTTCTTCAAAACATTACACTTTTCCCTTTTTGGTATATCCCACATAGATGACTTGATAGTAGGGAAAACTACCAACAAATGTGCATAAAGGGCTCCAAGCAAAGAGCCAATTGTATCCTTTTGATGCTACTTTCTGACGCTAGGTACATAGACCTCATTAGCTTGTCGTGTAGTATTCCAACCCAATTAGGCATGGCAAAATTTTTTGCATACCATAAAATGCCAAAAGTGTCTTTAGTAATAGTATTTGTTTTAATGAAGAGAAGAAATCTCTCCATAAACCACTTGATGTAGTGTCTTCTTTTAGGATCAGCATTGGTAACACATATTGGTTTCTACTACCTGTTGCATTTCCAAATGCCTCTTGTATAAACTCTTCAATACACCACCAATGCTTCACATAATTATTTAACTTGAGAGCAAAGACTTCAAATAACAATGATGGTGTAATGTCAGGTTTACCCCCCTAGAGTGTGACCAATTGTTTGGCATGAAGATTATTTGTCCCAAGACTCCTAAGGTAACACACCAAATTTTAACAATCCTATTTACTTCAACCATCATTTAGCATTGGGCTTGGAGGTATCCATGTAAAGCATGCAATCAATTAATGGCATGGACAACTCACCATCATCATCATTGGATAGGTTTAGGAGTTGTCTCGATTCTCCTCATAGGTGTCATATTGGGTGGGGGACTAGCACTCCACACATCTTCCTCCACCTTAGCATCCTTGCATTGATGTTTCTTTCTTTTGAAAAGCAAGTTTCATGCTTTTTTGCCTCTTGTCTATACCATGGCTTCAACAATAGTAATTAGCTATGGAAATCAACCTATGTAGCAAGCTAAGAATGAGGGGAGAATTGAAGATGATGAAAGGAGAGAGCACGCTAGTTACCAAGGACTGTAAAGTCCCATTCCACACAAGTAGAGAGTTGTCACTGCATTAATTGCATGTGTTACATTTTTCTTAAGACTTGACTTTTGATACCTCACTTGTGCCTCACGAAACTAGTTAGAAACTTCATTCAGTTTTAGTGTAGAAAACTCTTTGGTTAGAGTCAATTCACCAAATGTCCAATCAATAATGACATTTTGGTTAGAATATAAAAAAATTTGCAAATGCCACTTCACCCAATCCATGATAACTTGTGAGAAACCTTTGAAATCATATGACCTTCCCCTATGCTCCCATGGACAAGTTTGTTTGTATATACCACAATACCATAAAATCCCACATTGCTTGTGGTAGGACTATGGAAAGGAACTAACATTCTACGCTTCCCACAATAGGACTAAGACTCATTTGGCATTTTGATGTGAAAAATAATGAGAACTTGAAGGAAAAATGCATCCCTAATAATATCACAATTCTATATTGGCATATCTTGTAAGGAATTCATCTCTCAAAGCTTACAAACAACCACAATACTTAGAAAGTTATAAAACTATCACTTTAGGCAGCACTACAATAACCTAAAGCAAATTAATTGCTACTATTGCTTCCTTATCATGTGACTCTTCATATTCAAGTTGTACCAATCTATGCAACCTAGATCCATTGACTGTCACCTTAATAAATTCACCTTGCAATGTGGTTAAGACAAAGGTTCCTTGATTGACATCCTTGACAATTTCATATGGACCAATGTAACAAAGCTTAAGCTTACCTAGATGCCTGCTTAGCTTTGAATTACACCATCACTGGGTTCCCTTTAAATTTTTTATTTTTTATATGCCGGTTTACCCAAGTATTCTGTCTTATCTATCAATGGTAATGAGCAATAATCCTTTTCTCTTCAAGTTACATCAACTTGTGGAACCTATCATGAACTAATTCTTATTGGGATAATCAATGAGTCACCACAACTCTTAAACTAGAAACTAAAAACTCCATCGGAACCATTACTTCAAGTCCATATACTAGTGGACTTGTAGCTACTTTGTAAGCAGTTCTAAAAGACTATAATGTTGAGTCTCATTTAGTATCCCAATGTTTTTGTTTATAAGTCACAACCTTTTTCAAAATCCACAACAAAATCTTATTTGAACTTTTAGCCTACCCATTTGCTTGAGGATGATACACTATTGGCTTCTTATGCAATATCATATGTTTGGAAGTCAGCTCCTTGTTGATAACTTCATTCAAAACATGTTTACCTCAAAGCTCAATGGGGCATCCAAATTTGGTCATTATGCTAGAATAGAGAAATTGAGCCACACTTGTTGCTTCACTATCCCATAATGCATTAGCTTTGACCATTTAGTGCAATAGTTTGTGCACACCAAAATATATTGATTTTCATTCTGATAGACTACTGGCTTTTATAGGGCCCACAAAATCAATACCCCACTTCTGAGAGGGCTCTAAGGGTAGAATCAGATGATTGTGCATCCTTTCCCTAGGCTGAGGTTGCCCTTCTTGCATATAGTTAATACATTCCTTCACATAATGATAGGCATCATTGAGTACCATTAGCCACCATAAACCTACTTCGAGAATCTTCTTGCTTGTAATTTTACTAGAGAAGTGCCCCCTTGACAATCCTACATGAGCTTCATGCAATAAGCTATTCATCAACAGTAACACATCTTCTAAGTACAATGTCAATTCATTGCATGTACATTACTCCCATTATGACCCAAAAACGTCCACTCTCTAAGACCAACCTTCTCCTTTAATCTCTAGACCAATTTACATGCATTACTCCATCAAGCAAAAAGTTCACCATATGATTATAGTAAGAATCAAAGTGGTACACTTGAACATTAAATAATTTACCATCTGGCAAAGCTAATCATTAACTCCTTGCTCTGTATCTACTAATTAAATTCTACTAAAAAAATTAGGTTCTACATGCTCCTTACCCAATGTATGCACAAATTTGTAATCAAATTCCTATAATAGAAGCATCCACCTAGCTAGCCTTTCTATCACAACTGTGGCTTATTGATCAAATAAAAACAAAGCTTGATTATCCACATGAAATGCCATTGGATTCCCCAATAGATAGTGATGGAATTTTTGTAGTGAAAAAATCATAGCTAAAGCTTCTCATTCCATTACAATGTAGTCCTTTTCTATTGTTGTCAGTCTTCTACTAGTATAGTTCACATGTGTAAACCATCCCAAAACTTTTTCCTATATCAAGATTGCACCCATCGTTATGCCAAAAGCATCTACAAATACATGAAACGAACTTCACACCCTTCTTGGTGAGCAATGTTAAAGGAGAACATATATGAGCTAAGGATCGAAGGTACCTACTATGCCACTTGACCTATCCAACAAACCTCATGATTTCTTAAACTATTGTAGAAGTAGGTGCCTTTTGGATTGCCTTAATCTTCCTTGGATCAATTGCCATTCCTTCCAATGACATGATGTCCTAAAATAACTCCTCTTTTTGAAGACAAAACTAACTTAAATGGATTGAGAGACATTCTAAACTTGCGGCATCTTTCAAAACAAAGTCTAAATGTTGTAAGGCGTTTGCTCTCTTGCCAAACACATAGAAATCATCAGTAAATACTCTCATGAATGTAGTGAGATATGGGTCAAATGTTTTATGTAGTACCCCTTGAAATTCATGTGGGCCATTATTTAATCTAAAATCCATCACTATATTAACAAAATTTCCCCACTTAGTAATGAATGCATGTTTATCCATCTAATTATGAAGCAAGTCAATTGAGGTTTCATCATATCTATTGAGAAGAACTCTTTAGCTCTATTGAAGTGCCAATAATACTCATTAGCACTCATGAGACATTGAGAAAACATTCAAACCTAGCACTTCAAGAATTATTTGTAGCATTGTGAACATAAATTTTAGGTAAAGATCCTCCAATCGCATAATTTGGGAAGATCAAATCTCACTTGTTTTGTTTTGGCAAGTGTGAGAAATACTTCACTGCTTGGATCAAGAAATAATTTAAGGCTAAAGTAAAATGGATTTCAAATTTCACATTTTAATCATTTCAAAAACAATTTTGACTTACTTGTTCGCATCGCCTATCTTGCTTATATATAGGTGAGCTTTCATTGGATGTCTATGGGATCATGTGCTACCATAAAATCAATGTTGTCTAACTCTCTCACTTTGGAGTATCACACTTCATGCCATTTCATTGTAGGTTTGCCTTTTTTTTTTTGGCTTCTACTACTATTGCTTCTTTGGTTGCTTTGGATTTTGTTTGTCACACTTCCATGGCTTATTGTCATGTCCTACCTAGGTTCTCTTTAACAAAACTCAAATCCTTCAAGTGTAATCCTATAACATTGATTGAGAGGGGCACAAAGTTTTGGTATACAATTTTTTTTTCAAAAGAATCTCTAAAAAAATTGCCAATTTCAACACGATAGGATTGTGCTACCAAAAGCGACCTAGAAAAAAGATTTTCCACCCCAAATCATTAAGCATAGCATCCATGCATGGGAAACGAGCAAAAGATTGCAATGGCTACATGGAGGCAATCATGAGAGATGCACGGGATGCATGGAGGCTAGGAGGCAGACACATAAGGAAGGAGAAAGGCATATAGACTTGTGAGGAAAGAGAAAGGCTACCAAATGGCATTTCACCTTGTCCCTTTGACATTTGCAAGAACCTTTGAGCACTATCTTGTTGAGGAGGAAGATGGCAATCTTGCAACAATGATGTACAAAATGAGAGAAAAGTGGCTTTTTGGGACTTGTGCACATCATTGCATTGTGTAACTCACCCAAAAGAATTAGAGCAACCCAAACTCCTTGGATGGAGTGTTCTCCCATTTTTTGCACCTTTGTGGTTAGATGGGTGTTTGGACTTCCACTCTCCTAAACATGCTCCTCTTAGACACTTTACAAATAAACTAGCCTCAAATCCATTTTCTTCATACCCTTACCATGTAATGCCCACACATAATGATGGCTTTCTCAGCCTCTAACCTTAATGTTATAAGCCTCTTACTTGAGCTAGCTTCTTTAATAAGATACAAACAACTAGGATGGATGTGCAAGTTAGTGAGTAGGGGCCAAAAGAATGTCATTTGGAAAGGTCAACAAATACAACAATAATGGTCACTCCTTCCCAAACTAGTAAAAAAGAGGGAATTAAAAATATCACAAATGTGAGTTAGAAAAGAGATGCCTCTCCATCATTTCAAGATAACTCTATTGCTCTTGTCTCTACCCTCCTTCTTTATCACTCACAACCTCCCACCTACATGAAATCAAATCAAAACCATGTTAGAGCTCCACCTCCATAGGTTGCCTAATTCATCACTATATTACTACATATCAAAATAGAAAGCACCTCTCTACTAATCCCTACATCTACTCCCTATCCCTATGCCATGCCATTTCACTCACGATTTATTGATCTTGATTACCTTATTGGAGCCATTCAGAGGCCTTAGATAGTAAATCAAGGATGTTCATAATCCTAAGGCCTCGATTAACCCAACATCAAGTTTCTCCCATGTATAAATATATCCTCTCTCGATCCCTTTCCTACTAGAACTCCAACCCATATTGCTTCTTACCTTCTCAACTCTCATGTATAAATATATCCTCTCTCGATCCCTTTCCTACTAGAGCTCCAACCCATATTGCTTCTTACCTTCTCAACTCTCATGTTGCCCATTCACTCTACCTTTCAAATATCGTGATTGTGTAGCCAAGTTGTCAAATTTTCATCCACACCAATTAACATCCTATACACTAATTTGTTATTGGACAAGCATGGATATAGAGTGTATCTTTCAGATATTGTGATTGTGCAACATGCTTGCTAAATCCTTGTCCACAACTAGCCAACATCCTATGCTTTGCTGTTGGAAAAGCATGGATATAGAGTGTGCAACTATGGAGGTTTGCATGTGAAGCCTACCAAACCCTCGAGAATTGCATACTTGACATCCCACCCCTCCTTAGGAGTTACTACAACCAATCATTTGAAGTGGATGAAACAAGTCAATACCATGTTCCCTTCCCACCCAACTCACCAAATCTTCTCCCTCATTAGAGGCAATACCATGTTCCCTTCCCACCTAACTCACCAAATCTTCTCCCTCATTAGAGACAATTGATTTTTAGTACAAAGCCAAGAAACCCAATTTCTCAAGTCAAGATTACGAGAACATTTTGAAGAATTTTTGAGAGCTATACTACAAGTGAGGTCTTTATGGTGACCAAATGCAACTTGCTTTGATTTTACATGTTGCCTTTTTGTTGCATGCATTTAACCCTACCTCCCTTGCAGATCAAGGCTATTCATAGTGCTAAAATAAAATTTCTATATTCCTCCTTACTCACTACATCAATGTTTCTCAACCATAATTTCTTCTTTCCAATGATGAACCTCAAAACATCCAAGAAGACAAACAAAGGTTCTAAAAGGACCAACTTCATTCCAACTTAGAGATGCATTATATGAAGCCCACCATCATTGCAAGCTTCAAGCAAGAGAAAACACTAAACAAGGCTATGATAGTTGGAAACAAAAAGGTAGTATTTAGAGTCATGGGTATTTGGCATCTCATTGAAATGCACTCAAGTTTGCTTATCTCGCCTACATGCACATTGACTTTGTGGCCATGGAAGCCGCCATGCAAGAAAATGTTGACATATTGGATAGTCAAAAGCACCCAATGGGATGCCTTATGCACTGAAAATAGGGAATGAAGAGGTTGTTATTGTCATGATATTGCCTGATCTTCAATAGCATATGCCAAGTCTACCAGAGTTGGTAGATAATGTTATCCAATGTGTAAGCCACTTTAGTTGAAACCCTTCCACAAACACTAGAACTTGTAGATGTGCATCATGTTGAGATGAATTTACAAAGGCCCATAAGAGAGACATTCATAGATTACATCAATTCACTCATATTGACCTGTAATTAGTACATTGAAAACATGAAGGTCAAGATTGCAAAGTGAGAGAAAGCAAAGAGATCCAATAAGGAAAAAAAAGGAGTGGCAAGCTCATGAGAGAGCTGAGCAACATGCCCACTACAAAGGCAACAAGACAACAAAGGGGGGAATATCAATAAACTCACAAAGAGCAGGAGTATCAACAAGCCATGTTTAAGCAAAGGCTATGATCTATCCTACGGGAAGGGCAGCCCATTCTTGAGAGTGAAGCAATGATGGGATACAAGGTGAAAGCTATGGAGTGCAAGAGGGTTGAGAGAGAGAAGAACACAAGAGATTTATGTGGGTACAAAATGAATGGTGCCCTTATTCTTTGTTATCTTCACGTAAATATGATTGTATAGTGCGTATATTCAAGGGGTGTCTCCTTAGCTATAATTCATTGTCCTTTACCCCAATAATCTCCCACTTAAAGGCCAATGTACCTTTATGGTGTTGGAGGTAAAGGCACCTATGCCTAGCCACCCATGTATTACTACACTGATAGTACCCACACACCTGTATATTACAAGTAGCAAGTGCCCATCACTGTCACTTCATTCTTTATTCTTTTAGTGGCATTTGAATAAAGGGAAGGCTAGTCACACATTGTGACTCTCTCTTAGAGTTCACACACACACACACACTCACTCACTCTCTCTCTCTCTCTCTCTCTCTCTCTCTCTCTCTCTCTCTCTCTCTCTCTCTCTCTCTCTCTCTCATCATAGCTCTTGCTTCCACTCGCATGCTTTCACTCTGAGCTCACTCCCTTCAACTAGTATAGAACCATCTTCTCTAAGGTATGCATTGAGCTCCATCCTCTCCTGGTTTCTTTCCCCAGCTTATTGTGGCATATTCCATGACTTCATATGGCCTACCCAAGCACCTTAGAGTGCTTCTAAAGCCTCATCATCACCAACATAGGCAACAGTAATAGGGGCTACAAGCAGCATGTTTGCACCTACTATCCTTGCTCCTCTTCTTGGCCCACTCGACCTCCCTCCCAACTCTCGAACACTCCTTTGAAGACTCCCCATTAGTGTTTACCACCATTAGTACTAATGTTTGTAAATTTGGTATTGGATTTCAGTTCCCTTCCACCCCTATTTGTTGTTATTCATAGCAGACCTGCTACTAAGGTTTGTAACTAGATCTCTTTCATAGCTTGGAGCTCATATATGTCTTCATTCATGCCCCCATGCAATCACACTAATGTTGGGATATTTGGTAATGTTTTGTAATGCTACTGGCTTGATTTGAGCTTGTGCTTAGCTAAGTTTATTGGAAACTCTCATTGCTAAAATATTTTAGCATAACAAGCATATGCCTCTTATCCTTTTCTGAGGCTTGGTATTGATATCTAAATGTCAGCTTGACACTTGGGGATGCTTGACACGTGTCTTAGAATACTTTTGGACATTGATTGAGCTCACATTCACTTAGTTTTGATAGTCATATCCCTTTTGTTCACTGTGGACATCAAGCAATGTCTGATAAAGATTATTGTCATTATGCTTTGAAGCTACTCAAGTAACACATATTGGATATATTGACACTTTGGTTGTCATGTATGCCTATGTTTATGACATGCTCTTAAGCTGAGATTAGAGCTTGGATGCTTTGGCATTAGCTGTCATTTGTGTCTTTGGATGCTATAGTCTAAGTCTTGAAGTACATATTGGCTTTTATGATTTCAGATGTATGATCTATGGATCTTGGTGTTTGGGTGTCATCATCATGATGTTTTAAGCTTTGTTTGCTTATTTGGCATTCAATTTTTACTTCAGTGGGAGTATTCAGATTTGTATATTGAGCCACTTTGACACTTGGATGTCCTACAGAGCATTTGGTTTATGCAATTGAGCTTGAGCTTATCACAATGGGGCAGTGGGACTCATTTTGCCATGTATATGCTCTCTTGATAGTTATTGGATGCAATTATCCTATCGTGGGCTGATTTGATCTCTGGCTTAGACTTGGTACTTATGTTTGCCAAGGTATTGTCATTGGTATTTATATGCTTCTAGGCTATGTGTTCAATGGGTTATGCATCTGGTAGTTCTCTTCATTTACCCTTGAGACCTACCTATGCATGATGTCTATGCCTATTACATATATGGTTCCTAACACACTGCGGTTGTGACAATCTTCAATGCTAGTTGTTCTTGGCTTCTTGCTTCTTGGTTGCTCATAGTTGGTTGTTGGCATATTGCTGCAGTTTCTTATAGCAACCTGTCATTTCAGTTTGATGCATTCTATTTGAGGGCAATCACTTGGACTTGGCAGTCTTCTGCTTATAGGTTGTGGATAGCTCATTAGTTTGGCAGTATCTCCTATTTGTTGCTTGATTTAGCAATGGTTTTGAGGTTGATTTGCAGGGTATTATTGTAGCTCATCTTGCCCTTTTGTGTACTTGCTTAGTCTCATTATGCCCAGTGGTTCTCGCGACAATGCTATTTTCAATATTGAGAAACGCAATGGGACCAATTGCAGCTATTGGAAGGCCTAGATATGGCAAATTTTAGTGCAAAAATTACAAGTTAGACCACTCAAAAATGGGGGTTGCCAAATCCAAAAACATTGTGGCTAAGGATTGAGATGAATTTGATGAGCTATACAAGTCCACAATCATTTTATCACTCTCTAAGCAGGTTCACTACAACTAAAAATTAGAGTGCATATGAGCTTTGGATATAGATTAAGAATCTTTATGACAAGCAGAGTCTTACATCTCAAATGATTGGCTAAAATAGTTGATGGATCTTTGCATGAAGGAAGGGACTTCTATATCTACACACTTGAATGAGTTTCACCCCATCATCAGCCATTTAGCTTCACAAGAGCTTTGAGACACTCTAATCTAAGTGCTTTATGCCCTCCCTGGATTATGTTATGGTGATAGATGCAAGTGAGTCTCTCTCTTATGATGAGACGATGCACAGAGATGATAGTCACTTATGGGATAGGGCTATAGTTGAAGTTTGACTCCTTATAGACTAACCATATGTGGGATTTGGTTCCTTTGCCTAGTGTCAAGAATTCATTTCCATGCAAGTGGGTATACAAGCTAAAAAGTATCCCTAGATACCCCAAGCCCGCTTATAAGCCCAGATTGGTAGCTAAGGGTTTCAAGCAAGAATATGGTGTTGACTTCGATGAAGTCTTTTCTCCTATGGTCAAAATGACAATTTTATGCCTGGCACTAGCATTGGTTGCTTAGTTAGATCTAGACCTTTATCAGATCGATGTAAAGATGACTTTTTTTACATGGAGACTTACATGATGAGATCTATATGCAACAGCCTAAGGGCTTTGAAGGAAAAGGTAGGGAACACCTAGAGTGCAAGTCAAGAAAGAGCCTTTATGGCCTTGAGTAGGCACCTAGGAAATGGTACCACAAGTTTAATGCTTTTATGCATTCAGAGGGATATAGTGCTATGGATTTGTGTTTATATATGAAGAAGGCTTGTAATGACAACCTTAGATTTTGGTACTCTATGTGGATGATATACTTATTGTTGGGATATATCATGGATGAGCTAAATACCTTAGAAACTCAGCTCAATAAGAGCTTTAAAATGGAGAGCATGGGATAGGCCACACATATTCTTGAGATTCTCATAATGCGTGATCCCTCTAATAGGCTCCTTTATTTGTCATAGGAGTATATCCAGAAAGTCCTTGAGCGGTTTCATATGCAGGATGGTAAGCCTATTAGTTGTCCTCTGTCTTTTCATGTGAAGGTTAGTTAGGTCATTTATCTACATTATGATGAGCAGAAGTTGAGATGGTCAAGATCCCCTATGCATCTTCTGTGGCAATTTGATGTATGCCGTGATAGCCATGTGTCCTAACAATAACAGTTGCAATGGGAGTTGTGGCATGCTATACGGCTACAATTGGTAGATAATATTGGGATGCCATCGAGGATATCATGAGGTACCTAAAGGGAACATCATCTATGTGCATATGTTATGCTAGCTAGGATACAGGAGTCATGGGATATACCAACTCTGATTATGTAGGATATGCATGCAGTAGGAAGTCCACCTCTGGCTATGTCTTCCTTTGCTTGACATGTTGTTTCTTAGATGTTTAGGGTGCAAAAATGCATGGCTCTCTTTACTACTAAGGTCGATTATGTTGCAACCACCACTGAGGCTTGTAAGGAGGCTCTCTAGTTAGGAGACCTTAGTATTACTGATATAGTTGCTACACTGCATTCAGATTCGATCATTGCTATCTAGTTAGCCAAGCATTCAATATTCCATGCAAATATGAAATACATTGAGGTGTGTTGCCACTCATTAAAGAGGTCATTGAGGATAAGTTTGTTAACCTTATCAAAATCTCAACTAAACAAAATCCTATAAATCTTCTCATAAAAAGTCTCTCAATTGAGTGTTTTGCCTTCCTTAGGAAGTTGATGGGCATTGGATGAGGTGATGTCTTTCCTCATCATGTTGTACTTATGTACATTTATACTTTGCCACTTTTTTTTCCTTGTTCTCTCCTCACTAAGGACACATTCTCCTATAAAAATTGGGAGATTATTGGGGGTAAAGACGGCTATGCCTAGCCACCTACGTGTTACTACATTGACGGTACCTATGTACCTATATATTGCAAATGGCAGGTGCCCATCATTATCACTTCATTTTTAATTCTTTCAGTGACATTTGAATGAAGGGAAGGTCAATCACACATTGTGACTGTTGAAATTTCCACACCTTCTCTCTCTCTCTCTCTCTCTCTCTCTCTCTCTCTCTCTCTCTCTCTCTCTCTCTCTCTCTCTCTCTCTCTCTCACACACACACACACACACACACACACACACACACACACACACACACACACACACACACACCTTCCACCATAACTCTTGCTTCTACTCACATGCTTCCACTTAAGCTCACTCTCTTCATATTGGAGTATAATAAAGAAGCAAAAATACCATCCCATGCCCATCAATATAGGAGGTAAACTATTCGTGAGAAGATATATAGGGTTATCATTTTGTATGGATCTTGATGAGCCAATATATTTGTCACCAAAAACCTCCCTAATAAAGTGATATTTTACCTCAATGTGTTTTGGCTTTACATGAAATGTAGGGTTTTGTGCCAATTAAATGGCACTCTAATTATCTGTAATATAAACACATCTTATAATGCCCAAGTCTCCCATTAGATGAGTAAGCCATATAGCTTTCTTATAGACCTTAGTGGTTGCAATATACTCTACCTCAATGATGCTAAAAGTGCTTTATTACAAAATAGATTGTCAAAGGAGTTGGCTTATTGATTGAGTGGACTATACTTTTAAGATTTGCTTTCCAATGAAGATAAAAGACCATGTCCACATAGATAAAGCTATACATTGTTGCAATTGTGAGAGACCAAGAGATACGCCATTGTGAAAGCAAATACAAAATGTGTAGTAGACCTCCTAAAGTCTACACTCCCTACAAAATTGACATCTACATATCCAATAATAAATTCATTCTTTCTTCCAAAGCATATTCACATATATTTAGTGCCATTCAACTATCTGCTCATACTCTTTACTAACTCCCAATGCTTCTTACCAAAACAACTCTCGTTGCATAGGAAATGTCTAGATGTGTAGCAACCAAAGCATACATCTAGCTACCAACTGTAGATGCATATGGAATCTTGGCCATTTTAGCCATTTTTCTTATCTCACTTGTGATTGTATTCTTGGCTAAGTTTCAAATATGGAGGAAATGGAACATTGATAGCCTTCCTCCTCTTCATGTTGAAACACTCTAATACCTTTCCAATGCATTATTTCTAAGTCAAATAATAAAACATATTTTTGTCTCAATTTCACAAAATGCACATACCAAGAGTGTGATCAATATTCCTTCAGTCCTTCGTATCAAAGGGTCTTTGTAACCTTTTCTTTAAAGCATACACATCCATAATGGACTTCCCATCAATCAACTTGTCATCAAGCATATAGAATTAAGATCATAAGGCTACTGTCCCTACCCTTCTTAGTGTATAGGCAGTAATTGGTCTCACTCCTAGTGTACATATGAGACTAGAAAAATGTAACAAACTTATGATAACATTTACTCGAAGCCTATTTCAAACCACACAAGCTCTTATGCAAGTTATACACTAATTACTCCTTGCCTTTCACAACAAACCCCTTGGTTTGTTGCACGTTGAATATCCTCATGCAAGTCCCCATGCAAGAATGTATTATTTGTATCCATATGAACCAACTCCATATCCTCTCTTGCAACCAAAGCAAGAACTATAGAAAGGGTGGCCTTCTTGACGACTATTGGTGAAAGTATCTCATCAAACTCAGCCCTCTTCTCTTGCTTGAATCCTTTGACTACCAAATTTGCATTATACTTAGATAATGCATAAGATGGAGATACCTTCAACTTGTAGACCCACTTACATGGTAGTGCATGTTTGCCTTTAGGCAAAGGAACTAACTCCCAAGTAGCATTTTTTTCCAAATCATTTTGTTTGACTCCATAGGCCTTTTCCACTCATGATTGTTATCCCTAATCATAACATCAATACAACAAGAAGACTCACCACACTTTGTGACCATGACATAGTTTACATGGAGTACTACTTCGCGATCTAGGAATCCTCATAGATCTATGTAAAACTAGCTCAACAAGAGCTTGTCGTTGTCCCATATGTCTATTCTATAAGACACATGATTATCCACCAACTAATTGTCCAAGCCTTGCATCACATGGAACAAGCTATATGATCTACTCATGCACTGGCTACTAATCCTTTTGAAATACCACTTAGTGGATCTCAACCATTTCAATAGGCTGCTTATGTATATTATCCTCATTAAATATGACATCATGGCTATGTGCTACACTTTTAGATTCAAGACCCCACAAGGAAAAACTTTTTTCACTTGCCTCTCCATTGCCAAGGTAAATGCACTTCTTAGACTTAAGATCAAGCTTACTAAGCTTGTCCTTAGGTATGTATATAAATGTCTCACAGTCAAAGATACATAAGTGATCGTAACTAGGTCTCTTGCTAGACCATAACTCCTTTGGTATATTGCCATCTAATGGCTTGCTAAGAGATCTACTAATCAAATCTTCTGCTATCTTTACACCTTTAGCCAAAAGTCCATTAGTGAGACCATCATTAGAGAGCATACTATGGATTCTTTCCTAAATGGTCTTATTCATCTTCTCGGCCACACCATTTTAAATAGGATTCTCAAGAGTTGTCAACTCCTTCTTATATATCACAACTTGCTAAAAAGTTTGCAAAGGTATGCAAGATGTAATTTCCACTAGATTTCGGCCCATTGGCTACAAAGAGAGATCCCTTATAGAATTTCCACACATAATCACCAAAGATCACTCTATAACCACATTCATCAAGCTACCTTATACTAATCAAACTTTTTGTCAAGTTTGGAGCATGTTATGCATTCCCCAATACAAAAAACCTATTTGGCAATAATAAGGGTACATCCCCAATACCAATAATGATGCATGCATAGTTATTACATGGTGAACACATCCTCTCTATCTAGTACCATAAGTAGAGAACACCTCTCTATGTGGAGTGACATGAAATGATGCTCTAGAATCCAATAGCTGGTTTGAGACATGCCATTATCCATTGTAAACAAGACTACATCACCTAAAGAGAATACATACAAGGCATCACCATCGTGACAATTGCATGCATTTATCTATTTTATATTTGCCTTGCTTTTCTATTTGCCATCATCCTCATTTCCCTTCTTTCCTCTTTGCTTTTTTTTCCATTTGAAGCAATCATTTTTTATATATCTCTTCTTGTTACAAAAGTAACATTCCATATCCTTTTTATTGCATGACTTGCTCCTTGACTTACCTCTCTTATGAGAGTTTTCCTTGGCGTTTGAATTGTCTCTCACCATAAAAGTACATTAGAGTTATTTGGCCCATCATTATTCTTTTTGTTCACCTCATTAATGAGCAAACTACTCTCCACATTAGTACTCCTAAGACCACCAATCAGTGTAGAGTTACTAATGGAAGTTTTGAAAGTATCCCAACTCTCTAGCAAGGCAACTAACATAAACATAGCCTTAGACTTGTGGAGTGTGATCTTCTAATACGTTAGATGACTAAAAATAGTATTAAACATATTTAGATAGTTGGACATTGAATTCTCCTCCATGCAAAGATCAATGAGTTTCTTCAACTAGTATACATGTGAAGCTGCACTTTCTTTCTCACAAAGTTTAACAAGCTTTTTCCATACACCATATGTACCTTATGTGTCTTTCACATTAAAACACACAAACTTTGAGAGTGTCACCATAATAGTGGAGTGTGCCAACTTATCTACTTCTTCATTTGGATCAATATCCTCAAGCTTAATCCCACTACATTTGATTGGCTTCACTTCCTTCATTTGAACCAATACATTATATATTCACTCTTTTCCATATGAAAAGTTTGTCCCATCAAGCTTTTCAATATTGAAAAATGCATTCTCTAAACTTGATGAAAAAGCGATAATGATAAAAGCATGTTTGCACACAAAAAACAATAAGGTATACCCACCTATAAGCTCAAAATGGACCAACGGATAGCAAATAGAGTATCCTAGAAAACCAAGTAATGGCTATCCAAATATCAAACTAACATAAAAATGATACAAAAATGACACTTTAGCCCTCCCAAAGGCATAAAATGTTTTTACAAGGAGTCTCAAGTATTATTGCTATCTTCTAAGCATAGGATGGCTGAAAAGACCAAGTGCATGCAAACTACCTTCACAAAATCAAATTTAGTCCACATAATCTCTACAAAGTGAGCATGAACCACCATGGGAAATCCTTCAAGATGAAAAATCCATCAAAGTCTTTAAGTAGCTTGAAGTTGAGGAGACTCCAAGAGTTTTTGAATATTCATAAGTTCAAAAGCTCCTATTTAGATATGAATTTTCAATTTAGTATGGGAAAATGATGTGAGTAGCCCGATTGGTCAAAATGCAACAACACATATCATGTGTGTGTGTGTGTGTGTGCACGCGCGTGCACTTCTCCTCTGTTGTGTGTGTAAATGCATAGAGTGTATGCAAGAGGTTCAGAGTGAGTTTAAGAGGGTCAAGTAGTGAGCATGAGTGTGTGAGCTTCTCCTCCATCCCCTTCTTCTCTTCTTTATTTCATAAATTGTTTTCTCTCTCTAGGATCTCTTACAGGGCATTTTCGAGACCTCAAAACTCCCCTAATGTTGGCGGTGGTCAGAGATCAGAGGTGGAATGTTATAGGTGTGGAGAAAATGGTCATATCTCCCCAAATTTTCCAAACCCTAGACGATCTGTGGATTATAAGACCTTATACGGCCGGTATAAAGGAGAAGGCCACACTGCAAAAAGGATTGTCCAAGTCTAGCCCCTGTAAAGGCCAATGCCACTGATAGGCAACAGAAGGCACAAGAACCTGCCTCCACACAATGAGCAATAAAAATTGAAATATTGCATTTTAGGAGAAATCAAAGCAAATGGAAGTGAAGAAGCACTAGAATATGACTCAGTTAGAATCTTTGGCCTATGGACAATTTGGAAAGCCCAACTCAAATTAGTTTTTGAAGAGTTAAGAGAAGAGATCAGGATGCCACAAATCTAGTATTTAAAGTAAAATGGTATTGGGATTGGGAGTTTGTGTACATAATGGGTAAAACTAGTGAAAATGAGTTGGTTAAGATCCTCAGTTATTTTGCTTAACCACCCTATGCTTTGTAATACAGATATTCATTATTAATATATTTCAATGTATTCATGATGAATGATCCAAACACAATTATATGTAAGATGCACGATCGAGCTTATTTTGGATGCGAATAGATTTGATAATACACCTTTGGGGAAGCAGTAAATAGGGTTTGAACTCACACGCACTTCAAACTCAACCCGCACCTAAATCACTATGCCACAACCCCATTGGTAGATCACACTTATTTTTGGATGTGAAAATATAGGAATAAATTATATCAAAAAGAACTTTTGGGTTTTACAAAAGTGAGCTAGCCAGTTGAGCATTAAGCTTTTTTTGGCCAAATCCATTTGACTGATGTGACATAAAACTTTGGTAGTATGCCAAATCCCCCAAACTAAATTCCTAATCTTCAACCCTCTCTTACTTTCAAATATCTCACTAACTCTAGCCTTCCAAATCTTACAAAGTAGCAATACGAATAGTATGCTACACTAACACTTCCAATCTATCTCCATTGAGCCCTTCCCCGAACACACAAACTTCCAGACAATTGGTGTCTAACTCTTGTTGGTGCAAATGAGGCAGAATATGTATCCATGCATGATTAGCAATACACCCATTTAGGAACAAATGCTCAATTGACTCTCTGATGTCACATTTGCACTTACCATTTGAGATGCCCATACCTTGCAACTTGCTAGTAGTAATGAAAGCACCCATGATGACTCTCTAGAAAAAAATCACTACAAGATATAAGCCACATACGATGATTAAAGTGATGCAAATATTCATAAAAAATCTTACCTCCATTGTCACTAAAAGAGTCGGTATAGACATCTCTATAATCCATTGCTATCTACGTCACTATTTGTGTCACAAAAAGCAACAAGAATAGTGACATGTGCAGTAAATTAGCCACACAAATAGTGACTGTTACAAAGGGGAAAAATTTTAGTGGCAAGGCCATCTCCTAACACCATGTGTTGAATAATATTATGTAAAGCAATTACATATTGAATACACAATCGTCATTAAGACAGGTGCAAAGACTACATAAAACTACAAGACTGATAACTCATAAAATAAGTACAAGACTGATGATGACAACTCATAAAAATACATGGAATCATGGAGAGGAGAGTCCAAAACAAATGCGTAAATGTATCTATATTTATACAAAGGATGAGAAATATATCTAAGGAATATTACATGGAAGAAGCTTGCATGGATCAGAGGACCAAAAAAGAAAATGATATGTGCTCCACAAATCCAAGTGTACGCTACTGCTCCTCGCCATCTAAAAGCTCATTCCAATGCAATGGAGCATTAAACAGACTATGAAAAATAAACAACCAGACATTAGTCCACAATACATAATGCATCACAAAAAAACTAATGACTACAAACAAGAAAGAGGATTGACTTACTAGGCTGTCATACACATACAATCTATTGATAATTACAGTGAGACTATGTTTTCTGCATATCCAGTCTCTAAACCTGTAGAATCGCGGTTTATGATGGGATGCTACAAAGAAAACATAGTAAGATTGCAGTTTTGTGATGGAGTGCTGCACAGAAATCGTAGTAGCATTGTTAGAAATAAGGTCGTTAGTACAAGTGATATTCCAAATAAGAAAGCGAGAAGAACCAAAAGTAAACTTACAAAGTCCTCCAAGTAAGTCCTATGGCCTCCACCACTCCTTAGATGATGCATAACCCGTGCCTCCAAATGTGCCCTCGCTACCTCGTGCTACTTGCTGCAGCCATCATCCTTGAGAGTTTGTGGCCTTCTCCTTGAGTCTTTGCCAATCCTTTATGTCCAACCACTCAGGCTTTCAGGTGCCACTCTTGATAGCCTTGCGTGCATCTAATTGTCTATCTAACATGTATGTACACATACAATTCATAATCCACCTAGCGAAAAACCTCTCAATTGTCATAGGTACCGAAAACTCCTCTCGTGTAAAGAAGCTACTACATAGTCCTTGCTCCCCTTCAATATATTATTCCAATGGTCTAAAATGTTGTGCCTAAATACTTGTTGGCACAACTCTCATGCGAGCCATCACCCTCCTTCCCTCATCATTTGTGATCACAACACCTGTTTTCTCATCTATGAGGTATTCATACCCTACTGGGGATGTCTAAGGTACGGCCTCTCCCACCTACGACCATGCTCTTGGGTATAACCAGGAGACCCCTGTACATCTGGCATACATGTGAGGATGGTATCTCTTAGAGTAGCATTCATAAGAGTGCCACCTATGTAGATGGCTGAGCAAAGCCTGGAGTCATGGGAGTAGATGTCCCTATAGGTGTGACAAACCTTGAAGGTGACAAGTGTCCACCAAAGCGATGAGATGGAGACACTCCATCCATGCCTCCATAACACCCCCTTTGGAACTAGTACGAGAGCGAGAACTAGCAACCAGCCATGGGCTCACAGCATCTGCATCTCCATAGGACCTCCCAAAACCACTCCCTTCATCCGGGCTCAGGCTAGAGCGATCGATTCCACCTACCAGAGATCAAAGTATCAAAGCATACTAAGGTAGATCTCAAAGAATAATCAAATGATGATCGCAATACCTCTTGGTCCACCATATCTCTAAAGTGGGCCATCTAATCTGGAGATATATGCGTAAAGATCTTCTGCAGCTCCTCATTTGTCATCCCTCGACTCATTCTACTCTCTGGGTTTTGTCAAATATAACATGCATAGTCAAAAAATGATGTTAGTGTAATCAATATAAGGATAGAGTATGACAATATAACTCTGTAAAAAATGATACTAATTAAAACACATATACTAAAGTATCCTCAAAAGTGAATTATCAATGAATTGAGCAAGAGGATGTAAATATGACCTAGCCTACGGCTCTATTTTATGCTCTTGGCATAGCTCGATGTATATTGGAAGGTCTATACATAGGTCTCCACAGAAAGAGGAGTCCATTTTATTCTTGAAAAATTCATGGTCTCTTGTTAATACTTATGAGCACCACACTTCAAACATGTCTCTATAGTCCCATAGTCTACTTAAAACATCACACAATCGTTGACACATGCCAAGCTTTCGTAATACCAATCGTGCATCATTACGCGAGACTCAAGCATTGTGTTTCTAGGTGGTAATATGTGATATTTTAGCAACCTTAAAAAAATAAATACATTTGAAAAGCATAAAAAGTGTTTTTATAATGGAGTAAAAAACAAAGGAGCATAGTATGTACTTGAACAACTTGGTTACACTTGTATCGCTCCGTTTGTAGTTTGCGTGCACACTTAAAAACACAAGTAGCGTCTTTAAGTGAGATACTCATCACCCATTATACAATGGTATGGATAACTCCTCTCTCAATGGATCAGATGACTCTACATCCATGGGTAGTAATGCATCGATTATTACCTCCATCTTAGGCTCTAAGATTGGAGGAATATTCAAAAGGTCCAATGTCTCTTATGGTATCAAGGGTGTAGTTAGCGGCGTGCACTCCAATGGGTTTATTAGCTCAAGCACTCCACCTATCACATGCCCACGAACTCTTTTGATGGGCTGTAATAGGTGCATTCCTTAGGTCGGAGTGTCACCTTTCTGTAGGCATTTCCAAGGCACATCTAATATTATTGTATGTGATATTCAATTACTTTGCGAATGTAAAGCATAATTGATACACACTTTTCTTACCACTCGCTCAAAAGTCTAAGATTGCCTGGTCAATGATATTCGATTGAAACTTGCCAAAGCATCATATGTGGTTTATAAACAAGTAACACTTTTGTCTAATTGCTAGCTTGCATTGAGTCCAACGATATGAGACACATTGATTAAGATATGCCTCACAATATTGGATATCACAACCATTATCGTTGTCCATGTCATCTATATTACGGCGGCAAACAATTTGTTTTTGTTTCCCTTATTGTTTCTCTTCCTCTATTTTAGTCTCTACTTATCTTTCTCATTCATTATTCTTATATTTCCCTCCATTCCTTTTCTCTCCCCCTCTTTATTTTTGTTCCCACCCCTCCTCTCTCTCTCTCTCTCTCTCTCTCTCTCTCTCTCTCTCTCTCTTTGTTTGCCTCTCTTAATCTCTCTTTGTTTCTTTCTCCCTATCTCTCTACTTCTCTCCATTCCGTCTCTCCCCTCTATTTACCTTTATCTATTTTTATCTATCCCTCTCTCTATTTCTCTCTCCCACCCCTCTCGCTTTTCCTTTTTTTGTTTGCCTCCCTTCATCTCTCTTTGTCCATTTCTTTTCCATCACCCTCTCTTCATCTTAATCTATTCCCAGCTCTAGTACTCTCCCCATCTCTCTTTCTCTCTCTCTTTCACTTTCTTTGTTTGCCTCCCTTCATCTCTCTATGTTTCTCTCTTCCTCCTCCCTCCCTCTCATTGTTTCTCTCTCTCCCCATCTCTCTACTCTCTATGTCTTTTCTCTCTCCCTCTCTTTATTTTTATATATCTTTACTTATCCCCCTATCGATTTCTCTCCCCACCTCTCTTTCTCTCTCCCTTTCTTTATTTGCCCCCCTTCATCTCTCTTTGTTTGCCTCCCTTCATCTCTCTTCCCTCCCTCCCTCTCTCTCCATCTTTCTACTTTTTATGAAGCCTCTCTCTCTCTTCCCTTTTTTATTTCTCTCCATCTCTCTCGTCCTTCCCCTCCCTTCTCTCTATTTCTCTCCCCACTCTTACTCAACGTATCTCATTATAAACAAAATCAAAAATAGAAATTAAAAAACTTAAAAAAACAAAGATATAGAAAGCAATGCCTCTCTACCTCTCTTATATATATCTCTCTCCCCTCTCTCCCTTACTTTTCTCTTTCCCTTCTCTCTCATTCTCTCATTGTTTCCCTTCTCTCTCTCTCTCTCTCTCTCTATCTTTTTTCTCTCTATTTCTCTTTTCATCTCTCTTTCTCCCTCTCTCTTTTCTTTTCACTCTCCTTCCTCTCCTTACCTCGCTCTTCTTTTCTACATTCTCCTCTCTCCCTCTCTATTTCTCTCCCCCTCTCTTTTCTTTTCCTTATTCCCCTCTCTCTTTGTTTCTCCCCCCTCTCTCTCTCATTGTTTCTCTCACTCATCCTCCTCTCTTCCTTCCTTCATCTTTTATTTCTCTATTTCTCTTCCTCATTGTTTTATTTCTCCCATTTCTCTCCCTCTTTCTCTTTGCTTCTCCCTCTCTCTCTTTCAATGTATCTCTTCGTAATGAAAAAAAAACATAAAAAACATAAAAACAAAGCAAGAAGAGGCAATGTACCTACCTCAAAGGCTCGAAGATGAAACCCTTTGTGCCTCATATTTGCAGCTTTCCTCCCTTCTCCCTTGCACACTTCTCCTCCTTTACGTACAGTGAGCAGTTGGCAACAATGGTGATGAGCTCTCCCTCCCTCCCTCCCTCTCTCTCTCTCTCTCTCTCTCTCTCTCTCTCTCTCAAAGCTTTGAGCTCTCTTGCTCTCTCTTTTGTTCTCTCTCGCATATATATTTGGCAAATGCCACGCTTGGGTTTTCGACACTTTTTTTTCTCAGAGCGGCATGATTTGCAACGCTAATATTGACCCATATAGTTTCGCCACTATTTTGCATTGCAAATGACCATCGCTATTGCCTCATTTCCTTGTAGTGAATCATGTCCTTTAGTGTGTCAACATGACTACCCAAATCTTTTTTAGGACCTTAGCCATAGTCTATCCATTGTGATCTCCAAGCTCCAAATTCTCTTGATTCTCTCCAAATCTAAAATCTCGTCATAGCAAGTCTTTTTATGACTTAGTATGTAGCATTCGAGATAGGTTTTCTCCATTGATCATGATCACCAATTTCACATTCAAACTGAAGAAGCTGCCTTCATAGACCTAATTCTCTCATCAACAAATCTCCATGAGGGTTCAAATGCCTTACTAAGGCTCAATCCTTCCTCCGCCCTTAAAATCTCCCCATTAGGAGTCAACCAATGCTCAACTTTGTGTACCCCTCTCTTCACAAGGGAGAAATCTCTCCTCTTGAGTAGTAGGACTAGAGATGGTTGTATATTCTAGCACCAAATATACATTGTCCCCCCTAACCAGTTCTATCTTATTACAGACCCTAGAGCTTCCTAATAGTATTTTCTTCTAGGAGTTCAGCAAGTGAAGTAAAACACCTTGAGCTTGAAGAGCCTACAATGAAGCAAATCCTTTAGTTGTGGTGATGCAATATACCAAGCATCATACATGACCAGGGTGCCTTTTGCTCCTGAAAATTGCTGAAAAACTTTGGTTATTATTGGCAGGCCCTTGCAAATAGGTTGCTTATCATTAGATTATTAGATTAATGGGTTATTGTGGAGTCTCATTCCTTGCTAATTGAATTTTGGGCTGTTATGGAGTCATTGCTTGTTAATCGAACTTTAAGCCCTACGTTACAGTCGTATTGAAGGTTCGCCGCTTGCTGTTCTGTGTCGTGCATTCCTTCGTACCTACTAATACGTCCTCCCTCAGAGGTAATATATTGTCCGATGCCCTTTCAAGTTCCATCGACTCGTCTTCTCTCAGCTCGCCATAGCCTTCTGCTTTGACACTTCTCCTCCTTGCACAGCTTTTCGCCAAGATTTCCTTGTGCCGGATCGTTTGATCGGATGAAACCAGCTGATCTATCTTTGTCCCAGAAAACGATACAATTGGTTCCTCGTGAATCGTGATCGTGCCTAGTTTTCTTTTTGGCTTCTGCTTTACGCGTAAGCATCCATCGATGCTTTCCTATTTCAGAGCAAAAACGCCTAAGGATTGCTTACATGTAGCTTTGACCAAACTGCGTGTGATTTCACCTATCCAGTGATTGGAATGGTGATTTAACATTGGAGGACTTCTGCACCTCTGTCTAGTGTGTGATAGGTCTGATTACTACTGAATTTTACTTTTATTGCAGAAAACAATGTGACGGAAAGATATTCACACAGCACAGACTGCCTGATCCTCGCAGGTTGTATATTAAGTGTGCGGATTGTATCTAGTAGACTGAGGCATTTGGATTTCTTACTGGCATCAAAAGATGGCGATGGCTGGGGAACTTATTTCTGTGCAGCCTGGGGAGGTCATCTTCCAATGTAAGTTTGTAGATGATTTGCAAAACCTGCGATCTTTTATGTCCTTCTCTTGTGCCATAAAGCCATGTTTACTTACATTGCGGCTTATTCTTCTGTAGTTGAGCTCCGAAAGCAGATATCATGCTCCTTGCAGCTTGCCAATCCAACAGAGAACATAGTGGCATTTAAGGTTGATGATTCGTTCTCTGCATCATGTCAAGGATGCAGTTTCATGATGCCGCGGCATGCAGTTTACTCTTAATGGACATTGAAATATGCTAGCTCTCCAAGTTTAATGCCAGGAGTATAAAAGTCTTGAAATATATTGCCATCCACAAATATAACCATGGTCATGCATTCGTTCTCCACATGTATGATTGAATGGGCCCCATATTTGAATTGTCCGAGTGCGTACGAGTGTGAGCTAGTTTAACAAAGGTGCACAACAATGTGTCTGGTAACAGGATGGTTGTGTCAGGGAGCATGTTCCTCCATAAACTCAGGCACGCTCCATTATGTAATGTGTTTAATGGGTCATCCCCCTCAATGTCTTTTGGATTCTCTTCTTTGATTGTCACACTAACTATCAGGGTGCATTGTGTAATGTGTCTTTTTAGTTTTCTGTTCATATTTTATTTATTCATGTCTTATCATTCTAAGGAGTACCGTTTTTCAACTCAGGTAAAAACTACTTCTCCCAAGAAGTACAGTGTTCGCCCTAACACTGGGATTATTTATCCTGGGGCAACTTGTAATGTCACAGGTGACAAAGGGTTCTTCTGGTGTCCTTTCTTTCATGCTTTTATGGTTTTTTTCAGAATTCTCTCTTTGCTTTATTAATGATAGACAAAATGGTGGGCTTGTAGTGACAATGCAAGCGCAACGAGATGCCCCTCCTGACATGCAGTGTAAAGATAAATTTCTTATTCAAAGCATTGTGGTTACAGATGGCACTCAACAAGCTGAAGTTTCACCAGATCTGGTATGTGAATCAATTATGCTTTGCTGCCCACAATTTAATTCAGAATATGGTTTTTTGTGTTTCTGTTGGTTTGTAGATAGTGGTACTTGGAGTTATAGAAACTTCAGGAGAGTTTTGGAAATGATTTAAGACCTCTTATTGTTGATGGACGTTTATACATCCTCCTTGAAAAACATTTATTTACTGGGTTTGTGATTTAATTTGGTCAGTTAGCCCTTGGGCCAAAGCCAAAACAAGGAACACGGAGTTTGAGAGAAGGACACCTGATAGATATGCTCCTGTGATTGTGGACAAGTCCAAAACATTTGAGGAGTGCTCTCATTGAAAGCACCCCATCTTTAATGGATGGTAGGGGCAGTCCTCTTAGTTGGGATAGAATATTGCCTAGTGTACATCTCGCCTGAAAATCCTTCTTAAGTGGCAGATTATTAGTCCAGATTTTGAGAATCTTCTTTGCAACTATTGAAGAGGATCTGGTCAATGCCAAATTGAATTGGTGAATTTGGCACGATTGGCTCTAAGGCATAAGCTGCCACTTAGTGTATATTCTTTAAATGTCGTGCCATCAAGAGAGAAAGTTGTTGTATTATGTGAAATGCCCCATAACTGCAATCTACTTTTACTGTTCAATAGAGGGACTGGTAGAAATGGTCCAATCATACTCCAAACCACATCGTTTGAGCTCAATGGAGGATCATAATTGTATCTTGAGGAGTTGGAGCATTATTCACCCCAAAAAGCCTTGGCTACCAAAAAATGAGCCTTCCTTGGTTTTGCAATAGCTGGAGGAGGATTGCTTAGCTCCAATGCAAACATCTCTCCATTTGGAATGAATTTCCTTCAATATTTTTTTCTTGTCCACTAGGTACAAGAGAGTGCCTTTTTAAGTAACAAAGTTTTTTAACAAAATAGCATATTAGCATTCTACACATCATGGCTGTACGGGCATTGTATTTGAGTGCATTGCATTTCTGTGAGAGTGGCATGTTTCAGCCTGGCTGAAGTTCATTTTTGGCCTCAGTTATGGCTGGCTGACCTTATCATTATTTTGCTCCATTTCTGCCTATTTATAGGCCATCTCTCGTGCAGATTATTATTCATCTGATACATGCACACTGCATCCTGCTGGAGAGGGGAGATTGGAAGCACTCTGCTGGTTGCCTACAACCCGTGCCTTTGTATATACTTGTGCTTTGGTGTATGGATTCCATTTACTGAGCAGTTCATGCGTTCTTGTTCTTTTGTTCAGTTCTCTGTGTTTACAGCACCTTTATCTTTTTATTCATTTGATAGGGCATGCATGTGTGGAACTCTTAAAATGTCACAAAATCTGATGTTTAGCATGTTTAATTCAGCTTGTAAATGCATTTGTGTGAGGATTTGTGCATAGAGCAGCCAATCATTTTGGTCCAAGATTGCTGTTGCCCCTCAACTAACATTTTATATGCACCAGATATAAGTATTCTCCAAAGGAAGTAACACAAAATCCAACATCTAAAATATGATTGTAGTGTCATGCAGAGAAGGGGGTTACACTGCTCACATGTCCTGCATCTATCTTTCCTAAATTTCCTTTTGAAGAACAGATCATGCTCTTTGTCCACATGCCTACATTTTGTTTCTAGGTATATGGGCTATTGTGTTTGTTTTTTTTTGGGGCCTTTAAGCATTTCATTTGCTCATCTCCATAGTGATATACATGTACTACTCATCAAATACACACTACATTGTTTTCTTCTCACCTATGGTACAATCATGATTGATCGGAAGACTTTTCAAGGAAATAATAGGGGAAATAGAGAGCACAAAATGTATGACAACACATAGAAACACAATCTGATGAATGCTCAATGGAAGAAAGGTGCATAAAAATGAGAAATGTAGATAGATGCAATTGGCTTCCATGTCTCGAGGATTGGGCTGGTGGTGAGCTGAAGGAGGTGTCAAAGATGCCGAGGACAGCTCCTATAATGTGCTATTGCCAGGGTGGATCCCAGAACACAACAATAGTCCTACTATCTAAAGTTTGATGATATGTATGGCATGTTCATGATTGCTTGGAAGACTTTGCAAGGAAATACTAGGGAAAATAGTGAGAGCCAAAATGTATGACAACACACAAAAACACAATTTGAATCCCGATGAATGCTCAATGGAAGAAAGGTGTATAAAAATGTGAAATATGTACAAAGAAGCAAGTGCCGTCCATGTCTTGAGGATTGGGGCTGGCGATGAGCTGAAGGAGGTGTTGCAAACGGCAAGGACAGCTCTAATGATGTGGTATATTCAAGAGGGATTCCAAAAGACAGCAGCAGTCTGCCTATCTGATGTCTGATGATGCGGACCAAGCTCTGTCGAGTGTGGGCAGCCAAAAAGCAGCTGTAAACTGACTCAAAGATGACATGGTAGATCAAGGATGATGTGGTCAGAGAATACAACAGCCCTACTAGGTGTCAGAAGTGGGTGCAATGATGGAAGCATGTGAAGCAGTTGTAATGGATTGCACAACATGAGAGAAAAGAGAGATTGCAAGGAGAACCCTACAAATAGAACTTAGAAGAATGGTTAGGAAATGGAATCCATATACCAAGACATGAAACAATTAGATACAATAGTGAGTCATTGGCTGAGTGGGTAGTGGCCATAGCAACATGGAACGGGGAATGCCATGATTTTCCATTCCATATGGCTATATAGTCACATGGAATAAGGACGGAGATAGGGGACCCAAAACTAGCCATTCCATGTTGCTATGGCAGTGGTAGTGGCACCCACTCTCCAATAGGACCTACGGACATTAGAGCATGCTAATGATGATTCAGTGATTGAGGAGGAGGGAGTAGTGGCTATTCACCATTATTTTGCATCTTCTTCATAGTTATGTTTGTGGTTAGAACCTATGCGGACCAAATCCATTGGTGGATTTCTATATTTTGTCACATTCATAGATGATAAATCCCGATTCACTTGGATATATGGGCTGAAATCTAAGTCTGAAGTCTTCTCTTGCTTTAAACTTAAATTGCCATGGTGGAAAACCAAAGCGGCTTTTGGCTTCGGACCCTTTGCATTGACAGGGGGTGATTATCTTTCCAAAGAGTTTTTAGAGTATCTTGCATCTCAAGGTATTCATCATCAATGCGTCAGAAGTGGATGCAACAATGGAAGCATAAACATGTGTTGTAATAAACTGTTAAACTCAAGACAAAAGAGAAAGGAAAGAAGAAACATTGAAGAACACAATGCAGATGAGAACTCAGATGTGTGCTCGGGAAATGGAATCCATATATCCAATACGAGATAGTTGCATACAACAGTTAGTCATTGGCTGTGGGCATCAACATTGGCTCGCCTCTCTAGCACAGAAGTCTATAATTGTGATGGTGAGTGACTAATTGATTGAGGAGGAAGAGCTTGAATAAATAGGACAATAATATGTCTTGAATATGATTAGGTCGGCCAGCAATAAATGTTAAATATCTTCAATATGAAGACCATAAAAAACCAGCACCTGAAAAGAGAGAAGATCATAGTATATCTCTGTGTTTGTCCTAATGTTTCTTAGTAGCATACATGAACAACTTGTCAAAAATGCCTCTGGAATATACGTGACTATAAATTCCCTGCCTTCGGCCAGCAGACTGCCAAAGTGTCCCCTCATGTGAGCTCATGACTAGGAACCAATCATGTTCTCTGTTAGACAAGCCATCATGAACCTGGATGAAGTGTCCCCTCATGTGAGCTCATGACTAGGAATCAATCACGTTCTTTGTTAGACAGGCCATCATAAACCTGGATGTCAATACCTAGCTCCAGGATTTGAACCTGCCAGACTTCGATCGATGCATTAGGGAAGTCCCTCTCTAGATCCCGTGCATCTGAATAGATGTATAGATGAGATGCAACTGCCCTATCCACCCTCTCACACTCCCTCTCTAGCACTAGAGAGTCCTGAGGGATGCCATTATTATCACCACTAGTAAGTAGCAGAGGAAGGAGCCATCAATCCCTTTCTGTGTGTAATAAAGCAAATTTTCATGTTACCTTAGTTAAGACAATTAGCCTATTTTAAGCTGGAGTATAAAAGGCAAGAGGGTGCCAATGTAAATCATCTTTGTTAATTATTTTTCACATCTCCACTTCTTGGAGCTTGAAGGTATTTCCTTCTCCACCATTGTAAGGGGTGAGTTCCTTGCAGTAGCTGTCATCAAATTCATCTCAAGTTTCCATGACCTCTTTCAAACTTGTAACCTCAGTAAATTTGATATATCTACGTGTTATTAGCTTCGTTTGGAGCTATCAAACACTCAAATTAGAGGAGTATAGCTCTGGTTATTGACCATTCTTTGACAGGCAGTTCTGAATTACTATAGTTTACGTGATGGCAAGGAACAAGAAGAAGGAGTAGGTATTGAAGCACATTAATGAGGGCTTAGAAGATTACCATACTGAAGCTAATCCTACCATAGGGGCCACAAATCAAGGACAAGAATTTATGGGCAATAGTATAACTAATGAGGAGATCCAATGGCCAAGAGTTCCTTATGACAATGAGCCTAGAGCTGAAGTAAATGTTACTTATGACTCCAATGATTTCTAGCAGCTATCAAAGCAAGTTGGTAACATGAATGAAGGTCTAATCCAACTTACCCATTCAATGGATGACAAGTTTGGCAAGATGATTACACAAATGGAGCAGCAAAACCATAGGTTGGATGCCAAATTTGAACAACTGTTTACGATATTCAGCAACTTGGGTAACAAATTGCAAAGTAATCCACCTTTCCATATTGAAGATGTACCTATTGTTCATGGCAATGTGAGGTTCACAGCAGCCCATCAGCATATACCATCCACTTTTGAACACGGAGGACCTTTTAAAGTGAATGAAACAGTTTAGCCTCATATCAACTCTTGGAATAGAAACATGCCAAACTTTACTAATTCAAGAGATAAAGGATAGCAAGATTATTCCTTGCATGATGATAGAAATGAGTTTGTACATGGATGTCATTCCTTCTATAAAGAGTTTGGTTCTCAACATACTCAAGTTCATCATGTAAGAGATGATCAAGGGTAGTATGCACATGGTAAAGCAAGGAATGGAGACAATTTCCAGAAAGATCATGATGATAGGTTGCCACATGGGATATCCACTCAGAACCAACAATCACATGGGAACTCATTGTTTGGTCGTCAGTCTTTTGGAAATAATCGAAATGGGCAGCGTTCATCTACCCCTAATCATGGACAGCAAGCAATGGGTGATCATTTTAATAGGCAACAAACTTTTGGATATACCAATCATAATGGGCAGCACTATCATTATGACAAGGAATACAAGGACAAGATCAACATATCCAATTTCAAAGGAGATAACCCTTCATTGACCAAACTTAAGGAATGGATCAACAAATTGGAAATGTATTTCACCCTTTACCCACGCAATGATCAAGCAAAAATTTGTTATGCAGCCCTACATCTAGAGGGATATGCGCATACGTGGTGGAGATACATGAGCAAGATTGGAGAGAATGTTTAGTCTTGGGAGGACTTCAAATCAGCCATGGCTCAAGTGTTCGTGTCACCCATGGAGAAGGAAAGGCTTGAAAGGAAATGGTATGATCTTAGGCAAAGGGATTCTACAGTGAGGGAGTATTCCAGCCAGTTCTTAGACATTTCCATGTATGTAGAAGGCATTTCTGATTCAGCCAAACTGAACAAATATATTTTTGGTCTTGATCCAAACTTTTCAGTTGAAGTTGGGGCAGCCAAGCCTACAAATGTCTATGTAGCCATTCAATATGTTGAAAGGTACAGCCAGAAATGTAGAAGAGATTTAACTCCATTACAGCCCAAAATAGGAATGAACTATCAATCAAATCAGCCTATGAGATTTGGACAGCAGTTCAGCCAACAAAGAGAGGGATTTCGAGCTGAAAACAGGTTTTAAAATAATTTCAGCAAGGTTCCAACTTACCCTACAGCATATGCTTCAAAATAGGGCAATAATTTCAGATATAATGTTGATCCAAAAGGAGAATTCAAGAGGGTTGAAGGTGCAACTAAGCAATATCCCAATAACAACAGCAACAAGGCACTTCTCAATGACAAATCCAAGGGTCTATGCTATAAATGTGGGGAGGAATGGTCTCCTGAGCACAAGCAAAAGTGCAAAGGATATATGGCAAAGTCTAATATGCTGAATATTGAAGATTTTGATGAAGAACGGACACAAGAAGAAAATCTTTTGCATGTAGAGCCAGTTTCTACTTGTGATGAGATGCATGAGCATGATGATCAAGACACATAGGAGGAATTAGAGCTGGTTAGTAGTTTCCCTTATGATCCAGGTAGTCCATTTGATCTTGGTGGATCAAAGATTGATGATTCTTCTATGGTTTCTTGTCATCCTATGTTATGTTCCATATCTCAGGATGCATGGATGGGTTGTAAAGGTGAAAATACACTTTGGCTCAAGGGTACTATAAACTCAAAGTTTGCTCATATTTACATTGATACGAGTAGCACACATAGTTTTGTCAATGCCAAATCATTGTATGAGCTGAAGTTACTACCTCAAGAAATAGATGTCCCACTGAAGGTACAAGTGGCTAATGGTACTCAAGAGTTGAGCAAAGAGATATGCCGACAAACTCCTATTGAATTATCACGGTCTTGCACTATTATGACAGACTTGATTGTCTTAGATATGGGTCCTATTGACATCATTATTGACTACGATTGGCTTAAATAGCTTGGAAAATTTTCTTTGGATCTAAATTAGATGTTCATGGAGTTTACTTGGAATGGGCAACAAGTAAAACTTAATGGCATGGAGAGAAAGCAAGTGGAAATAATCAGCAAGAAGAAGATAAAGAAGGAAATTAATGCTATGTCTTGCATTTCCACACTTCTTCTATCAAAGGCAGATGAAAATCAGCAATCTACTACACCTAAGGAGCAAGATCCATGTCTATGTAAACTCTTGAAAGAGTCTTAAGGACATATTTCAGCCGCCTACATCATTGCCTCCTCAGTGTGAAGTGAATCATCCTATTGACTTAATACATGACACTAAACCCATCAACAAACCTTCTTGCAGGTTATCCAAGTATGAGAGAGAAGAAGTAGAGAAATAGGTTAAAGACTTGCTGGAAATGGAGTTTGTTCAGTCTAGTCAGTCACCTTTTGCTTCTCCCTACTACTTGTCAAGAAAAAAGATGGGTCATTTAGGATGTATATTGATTATAGAGACTTAAAACAAGAGTACCATAAAGAACAGGTGTAACCAGCCTGTTCACTGGAAAGGGCGGTTGTGTACAACTAAAATATAAAAATGCTTTCACCCAATTCACAGTCGCCCACTTTACCTGAACTTAAAGACACAGAATCAAGAAGACATACAGGAAGCTAGAATGCTCCTGTTGTGACATAGACACCTTGTTGGTCCCTAAGTCAGGCGCCCCTTGCAGTATTTCTTTATTTTTAAAAGAGAGAAAGTACAATGGGCTGTCTTTCACCTATTCTGGGTGAAATTTGGCAGCATAACAGTACAATTACTGACCCAAAACAAGTTGACCAGGAGGGGAAACTCTGCCCAAGTCTGAAACTTCTGGTTGGAGTGCAGAATTGACCATTTCAGCCTACTGTAATTACTGGTTCAGACCTGTTTTGACACTTGTTTTCAGCTCATATTGTTCCCTGCACTGTTCTGCATCATCTATGCCAAGTGCCCCTTGATTCTGACATCAATTGGGCTCTGAAATAACCTCTGAACAGTCCAGAATCAGTACTGATTTAGTGCTGTTTCAGACACTTGCTTGGTGAGGTTACCACCCTTACCTGTTCCTGCTGGGGGCAGCAAACAATTGCTCCTGTTCCTGGAGAAAGGAGGCTCTTGCCTCATGCAAAAACAGCATATTCCCACACAATTGTACATGAATCAGCAGAGAGGCCCTCAACTGAGGCATATCCATAACTGTTAGGGGGAGAGAAAGAGAAAGTAGGGAGCAAGCTCAACCCTGTGTGCACCATAGACAAGGTAGGCCAGCTCTCAATTGCTCTCCATCTGCAGCTATCCATCTTCCCTTTCACAAATGAGCCCCCAATACCCAAAAAAAACTGCACGCCAGCCCTTCTTTAAAGAGGTAAGTGCACAAATTTGTGCCAAATGGCAGCACTGGAAGGTATTTCCCGTTCTAGCCTTCCGGTCTAAAATTCTCCATCCTCGGTGCGAAATTTGACCTCGGCACAGACGAAAGGATTAATCCTCGTGCAAAAACGAAGATAATGACGCGAACATATTTTGGGGTCCAAAAATAGTAACTCCCTAAATTTTAGGAGTTGCTTCCATTGCATCCCCACTAGTCTTATGACCATCTTTGCAGACTATGGCTATATCCAAATTTGTAATGTAGCTCAACTGAAAGTGAATTTCCACTGATGACCCCACATGGATTAATCTCTTGGAGATTTGACCATCTTCACTTTGAACTAGTCTCTTCCAAGCTAGTTCTTCAACACACTTGTCTATATACACTTTCACAAGTCTCTTCTAGGCTTGTCAATCTACAATGCCATCAGTCTCTTCCAGACTTGTACTGGACCTTAATTGTCCAGTCTTGACTCACTAGACATTCCTGTCCATTTCACATAATGGCCATGCAACTCAGGCGTTTAGATTTCAAGAGGGATTCTTCCAAAAAGAAAAACCAAATAAAGTATGTAATAAAGAAATCAACAAAAAGGTAATAGTTGTCACAGTCTTGTGACAACAGGTACCCAATTCCCTGCATTGATGATTTGTTGGATTAACTCAAGGATGCAAGAGTTTTCACTAAGATTGACTTAAGGTCCTGATATCATCAAATCAGGATGAAAGCAGGGGATGAGTACAAGACAGCTTTTAGAAGAGAAAGAGGTCTCTATCACTTCCTAGTTATTCCATTTGGACTTTCAAATGCACCTGCAACTTTCCAAGCTCTTATGAATAAGATTTTGCAACCATTCTTGTATAAATCAGTCTTGGTATTCTTTGATGATATTCTTATCTATAGCAAAGATAGAGAGGAACATCTGAAGCATGTTAGAGAAGTCCTTCTTACCTTGAGAAGACACAAGCTTTTTGCAAAGGAGAGTAAGTGTACTTTTATGGCTGAGGAGGTAGAATACTTAGGTCATATAGTTGGTGAAAAAGGAATTATGGTTGATCCAAAGAAGGTCAAGTGCATCAAGGATTGGCCCATACGACAGAATTCTACTTCATTGCGAGGATTTCTTGGATTATCTTTTTTCTGTAGGAGATTTATCAAGAAATATGCCCATGTAGCAGCTCCTCTCACTGACAAATTGAAAAAGGAAGCCTTCTTTTGGGATGTTACAGCCACTATGAGTTTCAATGAGCTGAAAAGTCTTCTAATCTCAGCACCTATCTTAGTGTGCCTAGACTTTTCCAAGGAGTTCACTGTATTTGTTGATGCTAGTGGCAGAGGTATTGGGGCTGTTTTATGCCAAGACCATGGTGTTATTGCTTATGAAAGCAAGAAGTTGGATGATAAGAAAGAGAACTCCACGTCTATGAGCAAGAAATGTTAGCCATTCTTCATGCAATCAAGAAGTGGCACCACTACATCTATGGTGGCCATTTTAAGGTGGAGCGACCATCGTGTGTTGTAAGTATTTTCCCTCTCAGCCAAATCTCTCTCCCAAACAAAGACGATGGCTAACTACACTTTAGAGATATGATTTTGAGATTTCTTATATGGCAGGCAAGGATAATGTAGTGGTAGATGCCTTATTTAGGATTTGGGCATGTTCCGTTTCTAGCATCTCTACCATACATAAGGATTGGATCTAGGACATTCAAGAAGAATATCTTTTAGATGAGCACACTGCCAATATTATGAAGAAATTACAGCAAGATGATGGATCTGAATTTCCCAATTTCAAATGGCAAAATGGACTCCTTTGGTTTAAAGGGAGAGTATACTTGACCCCTCAGTCATCATTTAGGTTTTAATGTTTTTAAGAGATGCATTTTTCTCCTTTGGCAGGACATATTGGATTGTTTAAAACCTTTGACAAGATCCATAAATGCTTCTATTGGAAGGGACTTTGGAAAGATGTCAAGGAGTATGTGATGCTTTGCTTACCATGCCAGCAGAATAAAGACTCAAATTTATTGCCTTCAGCCTTTGCCTATTCCACATGGTAAATGGACTGATATCAGCATGGATTTTATTACAGGACTTTCTACCACTAAGCAAGGCTGGAATAGCATTTTTGTCGTGGTTGATCGTTTTACAAAATTAGCCCACTTCTTACCTACCAAAGTCCAATATTCACAGGTGGTAGATCAATTCATGGAAGAAATTTTCAGACTTCATGGATTATCTATGAAGATTGTTTCTGACAAGGATTCCAAGTTCATGGGGAATTTTTGGAAAAGCCTTTTTACTTCCATGGGTACCAAACTAACCCCAAGTACTACCTACCATCCACAAACAAATGGGAAATTGAAGGGTCAATAAATGGTTAGAAATGTACCTCAGACACTTTTGCCATGATACACAGAATGCATGGGATCATTGGATTCATCTTGCAGAGTTCTGTTACAATAATTCTCATCACGAGTATTGGTATGTCACCATTTGAGGCATTGTATGGATATAAAGTCCAAGTATCTTTAGCATTGTTTCATGATTAAGTGAAACCTCTTGCTCGAGAAGAGTTGGAAAAGATGGAAGCCTTAATGAAGCAGTGCAAAGAAAACATTAGGAAGGCACAAGAGACAATGAAATTATATGCATATGATAAAAGAAGGCATGTGGATTTTGAAGAAGGAGAATGGGTATTTTTGAGAGTACCTAAGTCTTGTTATGCTTCTCTTAAGGGTAGGCATAACAAGCTTGCTCATTGCTATTATGGTCCATATCAAATCACAAGGAAAGTTGGAGATCTTGCTTACCAACTTGATTTTCCTTCAACCACACACATTCACAATGTTTCATGTGTCTCAACTCAAGAAATACATTGGGCCTGACATACAAGTTCTTGAAGAGATGGTTTAATTATTTATGAGCTCAAAAGGATTATTGGCAAGAGAGAGAAGGTTCTAAGAAACCATATTGCTATGGAATATCTTGTTAAGTGGAAGGGATTGCCTATGGAAGAGTCATCTTGGCAATACGCTTCATATTTAGATCAGTTTTCATGGCTTTTTCAAGAAGATAATTAGTTCATTGCACAGTGGACAGCTTGTTGTTATAAATTTTTGTCACGAAAGTAATTGACTTATCGACATTAAAATTGGATTTTGATGATATGGATGGATATCTTGTGAATTGTAATAAAGCAAATTTTCATGCTACCTTAGTTAGACAATTAGCCTATTTTAAGTTGGAGTATAAAAGGCAAGAGGGTGCCATTGTAAATCATCTTTGTTAATCATTTTTCACATCTCCACTTCTTGGAGCTTGAAGGTATTTCCTTGAATTAAGAAATTGCAAGCTATGGTTTCCAACATTTCTTGTTGTCTGGCATTTCATGTTAGTCTTTGTGTAAATTTCCATTGAATTGGCAACCTTCTTTACATCGCGAGTCGAAGAAGCTGATCCCTTCCGCACCTTGGCCTTCGCTGTAGCGAGAGGATCGGAGTTGGAGTCTGAGGCAAATGAGGACTTGCGGAGAAGTTTGTATCCTGCTTTGTCTTCTTCTTCTTCTTCTTCTTCTTATTCTTATTCTTTTTGGAAGCCGCTAAATCTTTGCAGTCCTTCTGTAAATGACCTTTCTTCCCATAGTGGTAACACTGGGTCTTCTTCTTCTTCGAACCCCTCTTTGAAGCTACAAAGGCCTCATTGGAATCTCTAGAAGATGATGAAAGTCACTCTTGTAACTGCAAAGATGCCTCATGATCAAGTAGCATTGAGGTCATATGTGTAAATTGATAGGAGTGGATGATGTCAGTGTCCTCAAAGCATTCGCCACTCCATCAAACACCCGAGGGAATTTGGAGAGTATAAGTCCAATAAGATGAACCTCTGGAAGAGTAGATTGCATTTGCAGAAGCTGGTCTTGGATTTGGGTCACACGAAGTAGAAAATATTGGATAGTATCGTTGGCCTTGAATGTAATTTGTTGGAGCTGTCCAGAAAGAGTAATTGTCCTCATAGGGGAAGGTGTTGCACACAACAGCTGTAACTTCGTCCATACTTTAGAAGATGTCCAGTAGTAGGTAACCGCTGGGAGGACATCTTTAGAAATACATCGAAGTAAGGCCAAATAGGCACGACCATTGTTGAATCCCATGTAAGCACCGCTTCCTCATGGTTGTCTTCATCAAAATCATTTGATGCGAAGTAGGACGCTGTGGACAAGGAATAGCTTCACAGACGACGTATCATAACTGCTTTTGCACAAACCAAGCTTTCATCACAACACTCCATGTGAGATAGTCAGGTCCATGTAACTTATCATTAGTGGATGTGCACGGAGGAGCCATTTGGACAAGGTGAGAAGATAAGGAGAGAAAAGAAGGTATTTGGAGAGGGAACACAGCCAAACCACGCGCATAGACTGCAAAAAATGAGAGTTTACATGTAATATTTACCAAAAGCTGACCAAAATAAGAAGAAATCTGTTGCGAATAGTAAAAAAATTCAGCCAAAAACTGCGTGAAACAGCAAAAACGTCCTGATGATGCAGTCGCCAACTAGGAGAAGATGTAGAGGCACCAAAACGCAGGCTGGAATTGACACACAAGAAGTAGAGGTGCCAATGTAGATTGTATGGATGCTGATGTGAGAAAAAACGCTTGAAAAACAAGTCATCTAGTTGGAATAGTAGTCGCCTGATTAGGAATGGTCAAAACAGTCCTGAAATTAGCAAAGAAAACACAGTAGGAGTGGTGTTCAATGCTTCTTAGGCCATACAGGATACTACTAGCCGTTCATGCTGAACTATGCATTGATTGCTAGACCTTAGTATTCGAGTGTATCGAAGAATGTCAACAAGTCTATGAAAGGCTTAAATAGGCTTCAACTTCAGCCCCGATCTTAAGAGCCCTAGATTGATCCATTACTTTCCATGTGCACATTGATGCATCAAAATTTGCCGTGGGGACAGCGTTGTACCAACCTAGTGAGCATAACCTCGACTATCTAGTGAGCTTTGCTAGCAGACAACTCATTGATATGGAAATGGGTATCACCCATAGTCATAGCTATAAGAAAGAATGGAAAGATTCGAGTGTGCGTAAACTGTAAGAAGGTCAACGCAGGTACAAAGAGAGACAACTACCCGTTACCATACACTGAGCATATGCTAGAGAGAGTGGTAGAAAAGGAAGTCTATAGTTTTTTGGATGGTCTCTCAGGCTATAACCAAGTGCAAGTCCATCTGGACAATAGGCACAAGACAACATTCGCTATTGAATGGAAGGTGTTTGCCTGCATAGTCATGCCATTTGGATTGACCAATGCCCCTGCTACCTTCTAGCGCGTCATGTGTGCCATCGTCAAAGACATGCTTAGAAAATGGTTGGAAGTATTTATCAATGACTTGTGCATCCATACCAATTGGGAAGAGTACTTGGAAAAGCTATGAATAGTCTTTGAACGGTGTAGGCAATACAATCTCTCATGAAACCCATTAAAGTGCCAGTTTTGGGTGAAGCATGGGTGTACTTTAGGGCATGTTGTGTTGAGGAATGAGCTAGGCACAGACTCCTTGAAAGTCAGGGTAATCGTAGTATAGATGAGAACTTAGATGTATACTCGGGAAATGGAATTCATATATCCAACTCGAGACAATCGCATACAACAGTGAGTCATTGGCTGTGGGCACCGGCACTGGCTCATCTCCTCAGCAAAAGATCCGCAAGTGTGATGGTGAGTGAGTAACTGACTGAGGACAAAGAGCATGAATAAATAGGACAAAGGTATGTTATCAATATGATCAGGTTTGCCATCAATAAATGCTAAATATGATCAATATGAAGACCATAGAAAATGCCAAAAATATCCTAAATAATGCCTAGCCCTAAATCACGCACAAACTCACACATGAACTGACATATTTGCTAACACAACGCACTGCTCCTTACTCCCCTCAACAAAATGGAGCAATAGAATGGAAGAATAGGTCACTCATGGAGATAGCAAGATGCATGCTGAAGAGTAATAATTTACCTAATTCTTTTTGGTTCGATGCTATTCTATGTGCCGCTTATGTTTTGAACAAGTGTTCCACAAGAGCTTTATGCACCATCATTCCTTATGAGTCATGGACTAGCTCCAAGCCTTTTCTCTCTCATATGAGGAAAAAAAGGGAACCGCCTTTATCAACCCTCTATAAGCAAGGTTATTGTCAGCAGAGATGTTATCTTCACTGAAAATGCTTCTCACCCTTTGTTGGACTATCATAAACAGCTTACTATTTATGCTTCACATATCTTTGACAGCCTATTACTGCTTTTCCATAATGGTTCCATGGCTGATTCTTCTTCTCAGCCTTCATTTCCACCATCTATAGATACATTACAACAGTCTATTCATCTTGATTTACAAGCCACAACAACATCATGATACCTGGTTTGAAGAGAAGTCTTTTATTTTTGATTAGTTGGAGCATACAAGGGCTGAAATTCAGCAGCCTAAAAAGTCCCTTGTTGGCTGCTAGACACTCTTGGGATAGTGAGCAGTCTCTTCCTTTGATTGCTTGTACACAAGCCTTTGTTTGTAAGAATTAATGTAATCTTCTTGCATGTGCATTGGTGGCTACAGGATGCAATTAAGAATCTCCATGTTATAAAGATGCTTTTTTAGATGATAGTTGGGTGGAAGCAACGAAGGCAGAGATTGATTTCATCCATTAGAATGACACTTGGGAGCTATGTGACTTGAATCACGGCAAGTGTGCAATAGATACCAAATGGGTTTATAAATTTAAAAGAAAATTTGATGGTTCTATTGGCAAGTACAAAGGGCGCCTTATTGCCAAGGGCTATGTCCAACAACAAGGAATCGACTTCGAGTAGACTTTTGATCCTATCTCTCGTTTACTACCATCAGGAGTATTATTGCCCTTGTTGTCATGAGGACATGTATTTTTGAAGCCTCACTTAACATGTGGATTAATTTTTAATCACATGATTAAGTAAATGTTATATATGTGAGGTGCAACTAGGATTAGAGTAAATTTACGAGCTTGGGACCCGAGAAAATCAAGGGATGTCAAAGGCAAAAGTTGCTATAAGTTATGTTGCACAGGTACTTGGTGGTATTTGGTGTCAATTGTTGGCCTAGGTCATTCATTTGGCCATAAGTGTTAGTTTTGGTGACACTAGAGATGTGGTGTTTAATGGTACCTAACGCAGATTTAATGGTCAAAGATGGCACAGAGAGACTCGGGAGTGGAAGATGTCTAGCCAATTTAATTATTGGCCAGTCAGATTATTTTTTTGGGCATTGAAATAATTATAAGATTATTTTTCAGTAATTAAAGACTGAAAATTAATATTTAATGATGGATAATGTTGGAAAAACCATTTGGGAAGGTTGCCACTTGGCAAACTTGCCCATATAGGCTGGTAAAAGACTGAAGAAGAGGAAAAACGAGATCATTCTTGCTATAGCAAATGTGGGAGAGTTGTGAGTAGCCATGGCCAGCCTATTTTCAGCCATTGCAGCTAGCCATGAGTGAGTTTTGAGGAGGCGATTGCAGTTTCAGATACTCCACAGTTGGGCGATTGCATCTAGTTACAAGGTGACAGCTGATTTTGATATCTCAGCTGTAGGCGACAACGTTTAATGCTGTTGTGGTAGGCTGCATTTGACCGATTTTCAGTCATCCTTCACGACAAAACTCTGAATTTTCTCTCTCTACAGCTTTCTCTCTCATCTTCGAGCCATTTCACAGCCTTGCTATGAAGATCTCAGCATTTGGACTCTTGGAGGCTGAGAAATTGCAAATTTCTTTGTTGTAAACCCTAATTTATAGCACAAATTAGGGTTTAGCAACAGCCTCAGGAAGCATGCTAGAAATTGGAAGCTCCAAGTCTTGGATTTTTTAAGGTTGAAGGTGAATTTAAGCTAAATTCAGGTGGAGGATTAGCCAGCCATTGAATTTGGGGCATTTCCATCGTCTATGAAGTGGGTGAAGGCCAATTAAGTGCCCGAATCAAGGGACAAATTAGATTGAAGATTTGTTGGTCACTTTGGACAGCAAGGGGAGTTAGGATTGCGAAGGGGATCGGGAGAATTCCATTGTAAATCAACTTCTTCAATAAAGCGAAAGAAATACCGAAACGGGCACCAATTTTGGGGTCAATCGGGTGTGCATTGTCCAAGATCATTAGATAAATTTGTATTTTCAGATTTGCATTTATTGTTTGTTGCTGTAATTAATTGCCCACTTTCATTGGGAGGTGCATTAGTTGGACATTAAGACGGCATTTCTCCATGGAGGTCTCATTGAAGAGGTATATATTTCTCAGTCTCTAGGATTTGCAATTAAAGGCTCTGAGCACAAAGTTTGTCATCTCAAGAAGGCTTTTGTATGGTTTAAAGCAAGCTTCACGAGCTTGGTGTGCTGCATATATTCTCATCTATTGCATCTTGAATTTTAGAATATCCCTATCAAGGCTACTTTTTACTTTCAATATCAAGGACATGATTATATTTTTCTGGTGCTTTCTTGTCATTGGGACCAATGCTGGTCAAATTGCAACATTTAAGGCTGATTTACAGCAAACGCTTGCCATGACAAATCTTGGTCTCCTTGATTATTATTTGATTATTCAATTTGCCACCATTGAGGGGGGCATCATTATGACACAGTCCAAGTATATTGGATAGCTTCTTTAGCACTTTGTGTTTAAGGATTGAAAACCCATGTCTCTACTCCCTTGGAGCTTGATTTTGAGATTCACTTCTAATGATGGTAGTAGATCCTTTGATACTACTTTATATCATTAGGCTATTGGATGCTTGATTTATCTATGTCGCACGAGGCCGATTTTTAGTTTGCTGTCTTCTAGTTGAGCAGATATATGTACAACCCTTTAGTACTTCATTGGTAGGCAGTAAAGCGTGTCTTTCAGTATCTTAAAGGTACTCAAGATCTTTGCCTTCTCGTCAAGGCTGTTTCTTCACTTTGTATGGATTTGTGGATTGTGATTGGCCTGATTATTCAAAAGACATTTTGACAGATCTTTTTATGAAGGTTATTCCTCCATCAGAGTTTCAAGCCATTTAGCCATTTTCACTCATGATACCTTTTAAAATATGATTTGTCATTCATTGTATTGTCATAGGTTGCTATATCCATCAGAATGAACATGTGCAACCATGACTACATATATCATTTTTTCTAGGATTTTTTATTATTTCTAGATCAATTTGCCCATTTCATAGAGGGGGATTTGTAGGTCATCTTGTGGGCTATGCGTGGATACCCTTTGATCCATGATTCGGGCTCCCTAGGCATTTAAAGAGTCATTAAATGTAGTTGTTGCCCCTAGTGTCCTAGGCACTAAGTGATGCACTAGGGTTAACTTAGTGCCTAGGACACTAGGGTTAGGATTTATTTTAGGGTTTCCTATGATGGTTAAGCTGTTAGGGTTTCATTTTTTATTATTTAAGGACACTTCATGTCTCATTTACATAAGTGTGGTATCATTAAGTGTGATTGCCTTGAGTGTTGTACTCTCTCATTAATACACTTGTTATTCATGATCGAGTATCATTGTGCATTGATTAATTCTTTCATTCTTATTCATTTTCCATTGAATCAATTGCACAATTGCTCCACGAGTGGGCCAACACTATTGACCTTGTGCCTGGTATGCCTCCAAATAGGCCACCCTATAGAGTGAGTATTGCCCAACAACAGGAAACAATGAGTCAGGTTAATGAGCTATTGGAAAAAGGGTTGATTCAGTCCAGTTTGTCACCCTTTTGCTCACCTATATATTGGGAATAAAGGCCTTGTGCCTTTAAATGTGCTCGAGTGTGAACGTACCCTTAGCACTTGTACTTACACATATATATCTATCTAAAAACCTAAAGGTACACACTCGTCATTTGTACCTAAAAACGTGCTCACTCTCTACTCTGCTCTCTCACACTCTCTTTGTCTCTCACTGCGCGTAACGATTGTCTGCCTTGATCTTCGTGCCTAATCGGTTCCGACAAACTGGTATCAGAGCGCAGGCGTGGGCGACAGGATTGACGGGGGCGTGTAGCAGTGACGGATGGTTGGACGGCTTGCGACAGGTTGTGGATAGGCGATAGTTGCTCCAGGCGACAGTTCCAGTGTGCATCCGAGTTGCAGTGCACAAGCGTGACGGACAGTAGCAGTCGACTGGTGCATAAAGTCAGCGGGATTGGCCGTGGCGGGCAGTAGTCGGCGTGGTGTTGTCCAACGGGTGCTGACGACGACCGTTGGCAGGCGTGCGACAGACGGAACCGTCAGTAGGGGCCGGGGCTCACAGAGAAGCTTGGCGGGTCAACCGGACCTATCATAATCTCTGACAAAATAAAAAATTTTTAAATTTGAGATTTCTTGTGCCCACTGATGAGTGTTCATGCGTGGAGGCACAACTTCTGAATTTTGTGCAATTGTGGCCCAGAAATTTGGGGCTTTTCCCGAATTTGGGGATCTTAACATAGATTTGGACAATCTGACTCTGAAATTGCGAAGTCGGTGCACATTTGCTCGGGAATGTTTTGGGGCTTTTCACATTTTAGTGAAATTCTTTCAATTTCATTGAAATTAGTGCACGCAAGACTTGGAAAATTTGGGAATTTGTCCAGATTTTGTGTGAGCAAGATGCAACAGTGATATCCATCTCAGAAATTGCAGGAATTTGTGACATTTTGTTCCCGACATTTGGGGCTTTTCATGTACATGTGCAAGTTGGGCTGAAATTTACCCAATTTCTCGACATTGATGCACATTGGACCCCATGTAAGTTGGGGCTTTTGCAGTTTGGGCAAAATTTGTGCAGCATTTGGTCATTTTATGTACATGCAGGTTTAATTCCGTGCAATTCGGACATCAACACTTGGTAAAATTTGGGGGTTTTGCTGAAATTGCTTTATTTTGGCAAAATTGGACTGTCCTATGTATGATAGAGGAAATGCAGATGTGTTTGACGCTGTGACCACAAAATTTTGGAGCTTTTGACAATTCGTGACAAGTTTTATGCCCGTGGGTACATGTACAACAGAAATTGCAGCTGAAATTTCAGGATTTCTCATGTAATGTGATGCACATGCCCTTGGAACAGCTGTAATCAGTTGGATAATGCTGTAGCACATGGTTTGGTGCTTCTGAAAATTTAATTACAGATCTGAAATCTGTACTTCTGCTTGGTCATTTATTGCTGATTGGTACTTGTTTGTACCTTGGTCACTTGGGTGACAGTTTGGGCCTGCATTTGCTGGTTTTTCGGTCACATTTGGGCTGGAAATCATGGCTGGCAGCAATGACAGCAGAAATTTGATGCACATAAAGAAGCTTGAAGGCGCACACAATTTTGTAACAATATCCTGTTACAAAAGAAGCAGGCAAAGTTGATCAAAACCAAAGGGGCAAAGCCCGCGGACATGGATCAGGATGATTGGGGTGAGTTGAATGAGCTTGCACGCTCAACCATAGAGCTATCGATTTCTGATGCCTTGCTCTTCAACATTGAAGGTTTGGATTCTGCATATGCTATATGGACTAGACTGAAAGAACTATATGCACAGAAGAGTTCCCCAAGAAGCGTGGTCGGGCAAGCCACCTTCATGTGCTCATCTGAAAGTATTTGGCTGCGAGGCTTTTGTGCACATTCGTAAAGAAAAATGCAGCAAAGTTGAGCCAAAGTTCCCTCCTCTCCTACCGCCGCCTCTCTTGAGGCAGAAGAGAAAACCTGCTGCCCCCTATCCTGTTCTAACGCACGATTAGTCATTGTCGCCTCTTAGAGCCAAATCTGATCACCTCCTCTCCCTCTACCAAGCTCTGAATGGCTGCCATTCAGCTTCCACCACCCTCCAACAGCCTTCTCCCTAGTTGCATGGGAAAGTTTTGCTAAGTGGCAGCCTTCCTAATGTATTTTCAGCCATTAAATTAATTTTTCAAAATTACTTAATGGCCAAACAATTGTCCTAGGGTCCAACCTGGCACCAACTGACCACCAAAACCCAGTTGGCATAACTTAACTTTTGCCTTTAACACCCACTGTATCCTCGAGGTCCTTGGCCCGTTCCCATGAAATAACTGCCATGTGCATCACATGTGCTAAACAACCTTGCACATTTGATTAGTAACTTAATCAAATGTTACTAGCAAGATTAAAGCATCTCAAAATTTCACGTCCCCGTGACAGATTCCAATTGCAATAATCACTAGACGTAGCAGAGGCGATGAAGAAACGTATTGAAACCACAAAAATGACTTGATGTAGATGATGGAAGCTGATCACTAGCGGAAGCAGTGGGAGGTTGGGCGACAGCTGTAGACCGCATAGCAGTAGTTGCTAGGGACTAGGCAACTAGCGGAAGAGGGTTGATGGCTGAAACTTGCAAGACAAGGATTAGGCTGAATGGTGGGTATCTATTTATAGATGTGGAAGGATCCTTCCAAATTAGGATTTTGCATGTGGGACACACAAACTCTCTAGAACCGCTCCCCATGAAAACAGACTTCCTTCTCGAAGAGGGTGGTAATGAGTTTATCGATCAACAATCACAACAAGTGCAAAATTCACATAAATTGAAAATGCACACTTTACCACTTTAATCTTGGACAATGGATAGCATGTTGGCCCTAAAATTGGTGCTCCTTGTAGTATTTCTTTAGCTTTTATTGCAATTGGATGGAGTATAATTGAGATTCTCTAATCTCCTTTGCTAATCCAAGTGCCTCTTGTGGTTAAAGTTGACGAGCATGTTGAGCTAAAATATGCATTACTTGTTGATTAGCCTCTTAAACAGCCCCAAAACACACTAAAAAATGTTTTAGAGTAAAAACCCTAAAATAGGGAGTGGTTCAAGAGAGTTCAGTGGAAACCCTAATTTTTGGGGCGCCCTTCCACATCTATAAATAGACAGGCTGCCCCCATTCAGCCTCATTCCATCTGTGTAGGTTTCTCACTCCACGTGCAGATTTCAGCCATCAGCCTCCTCTCACAGGGCTGTCCAGCCCTTGAGATTGCTGCCACTCCATCTGTGTTTGCTCCCGCTGTTGGTGCCTTTATCCATGCTGACACCAGCTGTTGGCGACATCATCATCTGCTGCGATCTGATCATCTAGTCATCGCCAACCGCATTAGACAATGTTTCAGCCTGCTGTTTACAGCAGACTGTGCGCAGTTTTCAGCTTCTGATCGGCGGTACACTGCTGCATTTACCAGTTTTCAGCCTTTAGACTGCTGTGTTTTGGTGGCCAACTTGCTGCCATTCACTATTCAGCACTCCTACACTCCGATTGGTGGTCACAAACTTGGGATCCATCTCCGGTGGACGTCACACTTCGACATTGCTCTGCCCTTGAGCACACTATACACTCTTACATTCGTTTACAACATTCATTCACTTGATTTGTGTTCTCTTTCTCCCTTCTTCTGTTTGTGTTTGAGTTTTTGTGTTTTGAGTTTTGCGTTTAGGGTTTGAGTTTTGCGCTTTGTGTCTGTGTCTGTGTCTGTCTCTTTGTGTTTCTATCATGGTCGTACACTTTGTGTGTCCTCAGTGCAAACCCTAGCAGTTTTCTTCACAGAGCAAATCTTTAAGCCAATTTGCCCTTGGTTTGCTTGGGGATTGGCCTTCACCCTGCTCCTTGAAAGACAAATTAAGCTCTAAATTTGATATGGGTTGGTTCGCCTCTTGAATCTCTCTAAAATTCTTTAATTTCAGCTTGTGGAATTCAAGTCCTAGGCTCTCAAATTTAAGCATGCATCCCGAAGTGGCTGTCAAACCCTAATTTTTGCTATAAATTAGAGTTTACAATAGAGGTTTTTCAATATCTCCACCTTTTATGACTCAGATGGCTGGATTTCGTTGAGATGACTCGAGAGATGGCTAGAGCATGAGAGAGAATGCTGAAGAGAGAAAATTCAGACTTCCATTCCGAGAAAATGGAAGAAATTAGGTGTTGCCCTGTCTTGATAGCCATGAAAGCTGTCTCCATTGATGAAACACTCGAATATGATGTTGCTTGGCTGAAACAGTCCTCAAATTGTTGTCACCTATTGCTGTAGGCCTTTAGATAGTTATTTCCAGCTTCTGGGTAGGTCTCCAATGTTGTAGAACAGTTTAGTAGCCTCTCCATTTTCAATAGCCTTCTCCTCTCTTACAATGGCTGGAGTAGACTCACACCAACCCTCAAAAACGTTTTTCCACTTGCGTGGGCAGGTTTTGCTAATTGTTAGCCTTCTAATCCCTTTTTCTAGCCATTGTTGCATTCATACTACGTACAGTCTAATTCGTTCCGTATTGTTCGTACTGTTATGGACCATCAGGACCATAACAAGAAATGCAAGAAATTAGCATTGCAAGGAACTTCCTGACACAATTTACAGCCATTACACATACCTATTCTTCAAGAATACCATGCAAACATGATCTACATATCGTAAACATCAATGCTGAACCACTGTCCTGAAAACTATCACACAGTTTATCATCATCATATTCACTCCTGATCAAATAACTTGAAACAGACATCACGAATATTCAAGACACAGATACACAGTGTTAGAACTAGACATAAGCGACCAGAATCTGGCGCTGTCCTGAAGAAATCTCATTTCTCATCACGCAGGAATACAAAAGACACGAACTCCTGACTGTCAGTAAGGCGCTTGAATGTTAGGTAAAAACCTAAATGCTTCATATGACATCTTAGGTCACTTTCCATATGTTGGTTCTACATGTATGCTAGTACTAAGGTATAAAAGTACTAATATAGTGCAATTCGAGCCTCTACACCTGGCATGTTAGCAGAGTATTTGTCAGCTCATGTGTGAGTCTGAGCTTGATCTGGGCTGGGCATTTTTATTAGGTATTTTAGGTATTTTTCTGGTGTGGCATTTTATGCCAGTGGGGCATTTTATGCACCAGTCGGCCAGCATTAATGCTGTCCGACCAGCATTATTGCTCCCCACTTTTTCAGCCTATTTATACTCAGTGGCTCCTCCTCAGTCAGTCACTTCATCTTCACCATCTGCAGACTCTGTGGAGAGAGGAGCCAGTGCCAGTGCCCACGCAGCCAGTGACTCACTGTTGTATGCGACTGTCTCGTGTTCAGATATATGGATTCCATTTCCCGTGCATACATCTGAGTTCTCATCTATATCGTGTTCTTTCTTTTCTCTTTTTGTCTTGTGTTTCAGCAGTTTATTTCAGCACATGTTTATGCTTCCACCGCTGCTTTACTTCTGACATGGTATCAGTTTTCAAGATTTGTGTTTCTGCTGTGTTTTCTTGCTGATTTCAGGAACTGTTTTGTACCCCTGCTGATCAGACGACTGCTGTCGCAGCCAGGCAACCTGTTTTGGGGCTGTTTTCAGCCTGCGTTTTTTGCAGTTTTGCCATCGCCTGCTGCCTCCGCACCCTCTGCTGCCTACGCACCCTCTGCTGCCTGCGTTTTTCATCTGCAGCTGCTGGCGACAGTTTTCTACCTGTTTTTCTCCAGTTTACAGCTTGCGTTTTGCTGATTCAGCATCTCTCGTGGCTGGGTGACTGTTACTTCAGGCCGTTTTCTCTGTTTTTGGCAGTTTTTGACTGATTTTTTGACTTTCTGCAGTAGATTTTATCTTCTATTGATCAGATTTTGGGTTCTATTGCATGTGAACTCTTATTTTCTGTAGTCTGTGCTTGTGTTTTGGCTGTGTTTCCTCTCTAAATTCCATCTCTTCTCTACTTCTCTTCTTATCCTCTCCATATGGCTCCTCCGTGCACTTCCACTGATGATAAGTTACATGGACCTGATTATCTCACATGGAGTGCTGTCATGAAAGCTTGGTTTGTGCAGAAGCGGCTATGGTACATCGTCTGTGGAGCTATTGCTCGACCTCTCCGTCCTTTTCCTCTTCCTGAAGACTTTGATGAGGACAACCATGAGGAAGCGGTGCTTACATGGGACTCGGACGATGCCCGTGCTTACTCGGCGTTGCTTCGGTGTATTTCTAAAGCGGTCTTACCGGCGGTTACCTCCTGTAGGACATCTCCTGAAGTATGGCAGAAGTTGCAGCAGATGTACGAGGCACCTTCCACCATGCGGGCCGTCACACTTTATGGCCAGCTCCAGCAGATGAAGTTTGAGCCGAAAGATACTATTCAGTCTTTTCTTCTTCGTGTTACGCAGGTACAAGACCAGCTTCGGCACATGCAATCTGCTCTTCCCGAGGTGCATCTTGTCGGGACGGTTCTCTACAAGCTCCCCCCGGAGTTTGATGGAGTGGCCAATGCTTTGCGGGCGCAAACATCATCGACTCCTGTCAGTTTTACACACATGACCTCGATGCTTCTTGAGCATGAGACATCCTTGAGATTACAGGGGCGGCTTCCGGCACATTATGGAGGCGAGGCTTATGTAGCTTCGGAGAGGGGTAACGGGAAGAAGAAGTCGAAGGCCCAGTGTTACCACTGTGGCAAGAAGGGACATTTGCGGAAGGACTGCAAGAAGTTAGCAGCTTCCAGGAAGAAGGAGCAGAAGACGAAGCGGGATGCTGACTCTACCGATGAGTCCTCTCCTTCATCAGACTCCGACTCCGATCCTCCGCCCAAGGTGAAGTCCAAGGCGCGGAAGGGATCCTCTTCTTTGGATCGCGGGAAGGGCTTGGTGGCCCCTTCCTCGGTTGCTTTCTAGTGGTGGTGATGAGGTCATCCCTCACGACTCTCTTGTGCCAGAGAGGGAGTGTGAGCGGGTGTTCAGATGGGGCAGCCGCGCCTCATCTATACTTTTATACAGGTGCACAGGTTCCAGAGAGGGACGTCCCTGACGCATCGACTTCAGTTTGGCGGAATCAAATCCTGGAGTTGGGATTGACATCCAGGTTCATGCTGAGCTGGTTATCTGACAGAGAGCGGGAGGCTTTCGTTTGGCGCTCACATGAGGGGACACTTTGGCGGTCTGGCCAAAGGCGGGGAATCCATGGTCACCTATGTTCAGGGGCATTTTTTGACAGGATGGTCTTGTATGCTACTGCGAGACATTGGTGATGGACACAGAGACATTCTATGATCTTCTCTATTTTCAGGTGTTTGGTACGATCGACATCGCCATCAGGTTCTCTCCGAGGCACCTTGGTGGTGGCTTGATCACCCACTGCTTGGGTATCCATGGTTCTACTTGGTGGTTCTATGTTGTATAGTTTCTGATCCCTTTTCATTGTACTATTGTATTGTATCAGATCACTCATGATGTGAGAGAGGGTGTTAGCAGAGTATTTGTCAGCTCATGTGTGAGTCTGAGCTTGATCTGGGCTGGGCATTTTTATTAGGTATTTTAGGTATTTTTCTGGTGTGGCATTTTATGCTAGTGGGGCATTTTATGCACCAGTCGGCCAGCATTAATGCTGTCCGACCAGCATTATTGCTCCCCACTTTTTCAGCCTATTTATACTCAGTGGCTCCTCCTCAGTCAGTCACTTCATCTTCACCATCTGCAGACTCTGTGGAGAGAGGAGCCAGTGCCAGTGCCCACGCAGCCAGTGACTCACTGTTGTATGCGATTGTCTCGTGTTCAGATATATGGATTCCATTTCCCGTGCATACATCTGAGTTCTCATCTATATCGTGTTCTTTCTTTTCTCTTTTTGTCTTGTGTTTCAGCAGTTTATTTCAGCACATGTTTATGCTTCCACCGCTGCTCCACTTCTGACATGGCACAGCCCGGTGGATGACTAGGACAGTCAAGACTCGAACCCACAAGCATGCATCTAAATGATATGCAGACTAACCCAAAGAACATAGTTATACCTTGCCAGAGGCCTTGCACCCCTTGACAAGCCACATTGAGCAACAATGAGTAGAGTCCCTCTAGGATACTCAAAGCCCTCTGGTGTAGTTGCATAACTAGCCCTAAGTGTCAGCAAAATTTCAAGGCAACATGCCAGTACTGGAAACCGATCAAGTACAATGACATCCATACTACATCATAGAGAACAAAGATATAGAACCATGAATGAATCAATAAATCACTACTCCAATGGCAAAGAGTAGAAAATTTGATCAAGAAGTATGTCGATGACCCTTCAGCATCTGCATCATAAGAAATATATGGCAATATCCCACAGAGCTTGAATCTCGAACAAGAAACTGCATCTCCAAAGAAATATGCAAGATAATCCAAGAAAACCCGTAAAAGAAAACAATAAAGAACTGCATGTGCATCTGCATCATACTCATCCATAGCTTCAATCTGTACCATATCACCCCAAAAATATTGCTTTGCATCAATCCAAACTGATATAACATATATCTCGTGACATCCAGGTACATGAAAATCCTGATCTTCAGGTTGCTGCTCTACTTGCTGTTTTCCATGCTCTAGCTGCACTTTTTGATCTAATTCCTGCATTTTAAGCTGTTGCCACACTTTTTCTTGCATCAGGAACTCAAATTGTTGTTGTAGGAATTCAGGTTGTAGAAATTCGGATTTCAAGAATTCAGGTATCTGCTGTCCATGCTGTGATTCTGACATTACCAGCAGACCTAAACACTTCTGAATTACTGAAATTTGCTGAAAACTTGAAAATTCCAGCAAACCTGAAAAATCATCTTGCGGGTAAAGAACTTGAGCACTTCCTGATAGAGAAAAGTGCAATATATTTCTGGAAATATCATCTAACTTATCCAATATCCTCATTGCCATGCTCAAAAACTGATTATCCTGAACAATATCAACCATTTTTGCCAAAACATCAATTGCAGAGATATCCACTACAGCAGATACTTGCACAATACTATTGGCTTCAACTTCATTTCCAAACTGATTAGAATACTTAAAAACTTCAAAAATATGAGGATGAACTAAAACATTAACAACTTGATCATTATCTTGATCATTCACATCTGCATTGTCCACTACAGGCTCAAATTCTTTAGTATCCTGATTTTGGGAAATTTTTTGGTGCTCAGAATCAGGGTACATAGCTCCAGAATTCTGAAATAATTTATCCAATTCAGTTCCTAAACTTTCCTGAACTTTAGACTGCTCCTTCCTTGCCAAAAAGCCTTCAGGATGCTCTCTTGAATAGTCATAAACTGCAATAAGACCAATTTGCTGATTTTCAGGAGTTTCTTGCTGAAAAACTTCAGGATAAGTAGTGCCTTGGTCCTGAATTAATTTATACTTCTCATTCCATATGCTGTCCTGAAATTCAACCTGCTCGTGCTGTTCAAGAAAACTGCCTGAATGCTGTCCTGACAGATTTCGGACTGCAAATCGAACAGTTTGCTGTTCTAAAACTGCATTTCCAGCCATGTTGAGCTGCTCCTTATACCCTTGAATGATACCATCAACATTTATCTCGAACACAGGTACCATTGAATCATTTTCTTGAAAAAATAATTCTTCCACATCACTGTCTACTTCATCTACCATATCAATTGTCTGTGCATACAGATCCTCAAGAATAACATCATGATTTGGAATATAAGAACAAGCCAACTGAGTATGTAAATCAGCAATTACATTATCCTTCTGAGAAACAACTGCTTGAAGAACATTAATGACCTCCGAATAATGAGAAACTTTCAAATCCATTACAGTCTTGACATGAAAAACCTCTTGTTGAAGCAATGCTTTCTCTTCCTGAAGCCGATTAATGATAGATAAAGCTTCCACTGCCGCAATTTCAGTCGCATTCCTCTCCTTTTCCAACTCAGAAGAAAGCCATTCAATCATCTCAGTTGAAGATTGAGTCATAGGACATAACTCATGCAAATCTTCATGAAAACCACATGAATGGACTGATTTCTGCAATTCTTGACTTTCAGCCTGTTGTGGTAGACCTGTACCTTGCTGAAAACTGTTCATTTGATGTCTTAAAACTGGCTGAAAACTGATCTGCTGCTGTCCCATAGCTTGCTGTCCTGAAAACTGCTCATACAGGCAATGAACTAGAGAGTTGACAGCAGTAAAAAATGGCTGAATTTCTTTAGGCTGAATATTGAAATAAACTGGAATAGTATTCAGCATGCTGGAAATATAGGTATCCTGGAAAAATACATCCTGAAATGATGGATTTTGCACTACAGGCAGTGGCATTTCAAGTACTTGTAAAGCCTCTTCAGTGAAATCTGACTCCCTTGATGCGTAGTCTTCCTCAAAACTAGTAAGAGAACAAAGAAAATCATCCATAACATCATCTTCATTAAGAAAAACATCAGCCTCATGCTTGTCATACATGACAGCATCATCTTCTTGAATATGGAACTGATCTTCTTGATCACCAGACTGATCATCAAAGTGATCAACTTCCTTGATGATAACTTCATCACTTCTTTCTTCTTCAGTAAAACAGATTCGAGATTGATTATAACAGTTTGCAAGACTCCAAAGTATGGAAAATACCTTCAAGTTGTCAATACAAGGTGTGTGATGCTTCACTCTTCCATTGGTAAGCTCCTGTGTTGGGTTTGGGGTACTCGAGGATCTTTGGGTGCTTTGGCTCTTGTCCTCTCTCACTCTCTCAGCCTCAATCTTTGGCAAAACCATAGGTAAAGGGTAACAATCATCATCATCACTTGAATCTGAATCCCGATCTGAATCCAAAACATCATAATACTTCTCCTTGAGCTTTTCAACTGCTCTAAGTAATCTCTGAACCTGCTTCAAACTTGAGCAAGACTTAACCTTCCGGCCTTCATGATCATCATGCCATTCATAAGCATCATCAAGTACAGTCTCAAAAGAAGTAAGCTTTTCCCATGATTTATCCAGCCTTGAATCTGAACCTTTCTTTGCTGTTGAAGAGAACTTCTTGCGGATACCATTGAACTGCTTACATAGATCAAACATGCAGAAATACTTACATGACTTTCCTATTTCACAGGACTCATGAACATATGGACAACACTTTGAAGTATGGCCATGCTCAAAACAGATTTTGCATCGCTTGTCCTTCTTCTTGGATTTACCCATAATGAAGCATAGCTACTGTTTCAAAATAACTTGCTTTTCCTTCAACCAACCTCAAAACTTTGCAGTGATAGAGTAGAAGTCTTCAACCTATGGTATTCAGGATATTCTTGCAATTCTAACAGTTTAGGATGCTTGAAGCACTCATTTGCAGGTAGATCTTGAAAAATGCCAAAAAAACTCATTTGTTGACAAGATTTCTCAGTTTTATCAAGCTTTCTTCCATCTTTCATGCGATTCAGGTTATGACTGTCATTGTCATCCTGCAATTCAGATAACCAACCTAAAATTCCTGTACTTCAGGAAACTGCCTGAAAATTCCTGCACTTCAGGTCAGTCCTTCAGGCTAGTCCTGAAAATTCCTTTATTTTTGCATCTTGCCTTTCTTCCTTATCCAAGTGAACATAAATCCTATCCTTCTTAATCATCTCCATTCTTGCACCAACAAATGTGAGTTTGAGGACCACTTGAAACATCCATAAATAGCATATTGGTTCCAGAATTCAAGAACAACCATGGGCAACATATAAACTTCAAGAATGCCATATAGACTTGTTGTAGACATCATAATTGACTGCATAAACACACTGACTTGAATATTACAGCCCCTTTATTGCCTGAATTGATATCAGCCACAAATAGCACTTGATTTTCAAGAATGATATACAGACATATAGCACACAGTATGATTGTTCACAGCAATATGCTATCCAGAAAATTGCAGATCTGATATTTCCTGTCTTTGAACGTCATGACCGCCTTTCTTTATGAACATGCCATCCTGAATAATCTGCCTTGAATCCACAGCATGAGAACTTTTGAAATGTTTGAATTCTTAAGAAATAAGAACTTCAAGATGTCGTACTTCAAATAACTTGACTGCAGGGTTTTTCTTATGCAGAGATGACTTGACACCTGCAACTTGTAAAAGTGCAAAAAAATGCTTGAAAATACAAAAACGCCTTGAATTTGTGAAAGATCATGAAGCATTTTTCCTAAAAAATGAAACCATATCTCCTGTGTCTTCTTGGAAAAGATTGTCTTTCTCTAATCAGTCATTACATAACTGCCATCACTGGCTTCATTCACTGACTGATCCTAACAAATTCTTGCTTTAGCATTCCTGTCGCCTGAATCTCTTAGGACCTGATTCCAGATCTGCACCTAAATCAGGAAATCATGTTCCTGAACCTGGCAGGGATCGCCAAAGTGTTATGGACCATCAGGACCATAACAAAAAATGCAGGAAATTAGCACTGCAAGGAAATTCCTGACACAATTTACAGCCATTATACATACCTAATCTTCAGGAATACCATGCAAACATAATCTACATATCGTAAACATCAATGCTGAACCACTGCCCTGAAAACTATCACAGAGTTTATCATCATCATATTCACTCCTGATCAAATAACTTGAAACAGACATCACGAATATTCAGGACACAGATACACAGTGTTAGAACCAGACATAAGCAACCAGAATCTGGCGCTGTCCTGAAGAAATCTCATTTCTCATCACGCAAGAATACAAAAGACACGAACTCTTGATCAGGAAGGCGCCTGAATGTCAGGTAAAAACCTGAATGCTTCATATGACATCTTAGGTCACTTTCCATATGTTGGTTCTACATGTATGCTAGTACTAAGGTATAAAAGTACTAATATAGTGCAATTCGAGCCTCAACACGTACGGTATGTACGCATTCGTACCAATTCATACCAAAAAACATGCTATTTATGAAGACTAGACCACACAATATCTTTTAACTCCTAAGCCTTATGTTTATTATTATAATTTCAAGTCTCTCTTACTTTCTCTCTCTCCCAACTTCCAAGATGAGTATGCAATTCCAAGAGCATCCCTTTCTCTCTCTCTCTCTCTCTCTCTCTCTCTCTCTCTCCCCTCCCAAATTGGCAAGCCTCTCTCTCTCTCTCTCACACACACACACACACAAAAGAATGAAGAGTCTCTTTGTCCATCCACCCTACACTGTGCTTTGTTGTATGATGTATTACATATACGCTCCCATCTGTCTTTTAGTAGCGCGTTGTGCATGAGGTTTTTACCTTGTTACCCTCATATATTCATCCTATTAACTCAAGTGACATTGTTATTTTAGCTCTAAACATGTTTTTTACTATCTAAATCCAAAATAACTAAGTTTTTGTTTTATTTTGTTTTTCGTACTAATGTCGTATTGTACCTTATAAAATCATAAGGTACTAATTAGCACCATATTTGATTGTACCATATTGTATCGTACCTTTTGTACTTGACAACCCTGTTTCTAGCATTATCTAACTTATTAAATTAATTTTTAGAATATTAAATTTGAAATTAATTTAATAATTGTTCTAGTGCTTGGAAAATTAATTTCACCAACCAATAATCAAATTGGCCAATTTGTCTTCCAAGTGTCCTCGAGCAATTATTAACCCTTGGACCGGCACTAATTAATTAATTAATGTCTAGTCTCTAATGTCACCATTGACATTAGTGGCCAATAAATTAGTCTAGGCCAAAATTTGACACCGAGTGCCACCTAGTACTTGCCAGTCCCATAACTTATTACAACTTTTTCCTTTGGCACCATTGACCAACTAGTATCTTGGGATCTTGGGTCCCACACTTTGAAATAATTAACTTGCACCTCACATGTGCAAGTTGCTTTAGCACATTTGACTAACTTCTAATCAAATGCTATGTAAAGCAATAAAATTCCATGTACATCGAGAGAATAATGCTATAGAAGAGCCTCCAATGAAGGAGTGGCATGATTAGACACTATAGTTGCCTAAGAAGAAGTCTCACACATCATGAGTTGGATGTGTGTTGCTTGTGCAAATATGACTCCTCATGATAGTTGTGCAAGATACTCGTCAAAAGAACATTGGCTCTCATACCGTGTGAAGATACATTTCAAGTTTAAAAAAAAAACATAGACTATGGCAAAAAAGAGATACAAAATAGTGTGTTCAAGGAGTGGAGGCACTTTTTGGGCCCGAGAAGAGGTGTTGAGCAAGTAAAATTAAGGTTGTATCAACTCTATTTTCTGCCTAATTCCACTCAAAAAACAAACCAAAAGCATGTCCTTTTTTTTCCTGAAGTATTTTGCTTTTTTTGGTAGGTACATCTGCTTAAAAATTCCTATAAAGGGAATAATGCCATCTTGTTGATTGTAACTGTCTACTTGTATCAACTCTATTTTTTGCCTAATTCCACTCTAAAAACAAACCAAAAAGCATTTTTTTTCCCAAAGTATTTTTACTTTTTTGGTAGGTACAATGGCTTAAAAAGTCCTATAAAGGGAATAATGCCATCTTGTTGATTGTAATGGTCTCTCTCATGGATCTAGCCCATACTTAAAAGGCTTTAATTTTTTTGGTAGATACAATGGCTTAAAAAGTCCTATAAAGGGAATAATGCCATCTTGTTGATTGTAATGGTCTCTCTCATGGATCTAGCCCATACTTAAAAGGCTTTAATTTGTTGTGTGAGTTTGGGGCTGATGAGCTTAGTCTTCATCACAAGTGCCTGGTTGGATCATTAGTCATGCTGATGTGATCATTCAGCTGGTGCTGTCATCAATTCCTACTGTCAGGCTGCCCTCCCAGAGGCTGTCTTTTATCTTATTGCCTTCTTGCGATAGCATCTAAGCGATCAAATAGCATGCTACCTGGGTTTACTGTGCTGCCAACATTGATAGGCACTGTGACAACTTTCTGCAACTGTGTTTTGCTGCTTGGACCCTTTTGACGGCTTCCTTCATCAGTGGTCCTTACATATCGGCAACTGCTGCATTTAGCTGGCCTCTTTGCCATCAAAGTTGCTTCTCTGCTGCAATGAGATCCAACGCCTAGTTTCAGTGATTTGCTCTTTTCAGTATCGATTTTGAAGGATGATACTCTTGTTCAAACTCCCTCTGCTGCAGCCACCAGAGAAAGTGGCTTTTGGAGTGCTCTTCGCCCCGTTCCTTTGTATCACATCTAGCATCTTTGGTTTGTTCATGCGTTTGTCCACTTTTTCTCTGTAGTCTCTAGTATATATTCATAGTGTGCACCTTTTATTAGGTTAGCCTGCAAGTAGGTGACACATTGTTGCGCATATTTTTCGTTCATCCTTCCAATCAATCTTCTTCACCCATGAGCACCCTCACTTCTGCTGTATAATACTGTGCATCGTGTGGGGTCTGCCAGTGATAGGCCATCTTGATCACTTCTCTCGATAGCTAATCCTTTCAACACATGGCTGCCTTTTGGATTAGGAGGATGAATGCAAAATGGTTGGGCCACATACATAGAGCTTGAGCCTAGAGATATCCAACTATCCTACAACACAATTCTGTACACACTCTCATGTCATTGAGGTAGGGGGTTTACATTTGGAAGCGATATGAATTTGAACGGCCATATAGTTACAACATTATTTGGATACATGACTTGCTGTAATTATTGTACTTGCTGCATGTAGTTTCAGTGTGGAGTTTTACTTTCCACTCCAGTCCAAGTGCAGTTCTCAACTCAGCAGTACATGCTTCGACTCAATAAGCAAACTTAATTATTAGCTTAGCAGCAGTTCTGGTAGTTTTAGTAGTAGTCTAGCAACAACTTCTCTAGGAGTATTGCTGTTTAGGAGGATTCTTGTTTCATAGGGAGCGTGGTGCCACTTACCATGTCATTCTTAGACTTAGTTGTTAGGTATGAAAGGTACGATACTGTATGGTATGATAAAAATGGTGCCTTAATATTTTATAAGGTATGGTATGATATTAGCATGAAAAAAATTAACTCGATTACTTTGGACTATAGATGTTAGAACACATGTTTAAAGCCAAAATAGCAAGGCCATTAGAGTATATAAGATGAATACATGAGGGTAACAAGCCAAAACCTCTATGGTATGCTGCATGCACAACATGTGCTACAACCTACAAGTAGATAGATGGGAGTGGATACATCATACATCAATGATCATACAGAAAAGAGAACTGTTGGTTGGTTGGAGAGAGAGGCCTAGGATGTTATGGCTATCGCTATCATCAAGATCTTTAATGTTATCCGCACAAGTGTTCATCAAGAGAGTTTGAAGATGACTCCTTGGAGATGGATGGTGACTCGTGAGACTCTCGGGCTCATCCTCGCAGATGAGATTTCCATCATCATCATCATCATTAGCAGCACCAACATAATCATCAACAACATCATTTGCGTTGGAGTACTCTTCAAGTGAGTCTGAAGGTGACTTGTCGGAGGTGGATGATAAGATATTCTTGAGCTTGTCCTCACATTAATGAGCTTACCATCATCCTCAAATAGAGCCAACATGAAAAAATAAAAAACTACCAAGAAAACAGCCATAAAACTGTCAAAAAAGGGGCCAGAAATTGGTTAAATGTGTCCCAATCGTCACCAAAGGGAAGGAAAAAATCCATATGGTACAGTAGGTATGAAATGTATGGCATGAACTTGTCCCATACAACGTACAAGTGCAACCATGTTCTCAGAGATCTTCTAGCATTTTTGGTGTTTATTTGCCTGACTAGATAATTTATACTGGTCTGACGTTATTTATGCTTTAGTCGATATGGCCAATCTGAGTTGTCACTCACAGAGAATTTATATGCAGTTTCTCTCACAACCAAGGAGTGACTTCACCTGGGACATTTCAAGGTTCAGGAAATAGGCCAATCCAACATTATTTTGATCATTTTTGGGATGCATATGGTGGCTTGCATTGGTGTGGCCTCTATATAGTTTTGGAAAATTGGGACACAGCATAGACGTCTTCTAGTCTTTCCTTTCATGCAATAGCACTTTCAAAGAACAGGCATGTTTGAAGGATATCAGATGACTATCTTTCTTGATGGAGGTAATGAGGAGCAGTAATCTCTTATGCCGGTAGATTCTTGTTGAGTGCATTCAGCCTACCACGTGTTCAGTGTACATGTGCTCAGATAACTTCATTCTGTAGTTGGGTTCGTTCACTGTTTTTCAATCAACGAGTCATTTGTGGATGATAAACTTATACAGAGCAAGCAGATTTAGCAAGTACAGAGAAACCAAAAAAGATGCTCTTTCTCAGCAGGATTATTGGGCTTTACTAGCCATAAAGATTTCATTGGGCATTTGAAAAATTTAATCCTGATGTTATCTATTAGTGATGCACTCAAATGCTAATTTACCAGCTGACATCATTTTCTACATTTTATATGTACAATGGCTGCTTTTACCTTCCAATGATGAGCGTTGTGGTACTTATGACTCTGCATTTATTTTGGATACAGTTTAACAAACAACCTGGCAAGGAAGTTCATGAGACAAAGTTGAGGGTTGTTTATATTCCGCCACCTCAGCCACCTTCACCTGTACCTGAGTCAGCAGAGGAGGGTGTTTCACCTCGGCCTTTGCAGAACTTGGAAAATGGTTTTCAGACTGTAAGAGCTTTTGTAACTTTTAATTTATCCATTTTGTTATGTTGCACATTTTTGTGTGTGGTACTTTACAGTGCTAATACTTCTTGGGCAGGCAAACAATGCTTTGGACTTGCAGTCGAAACTTGCTGAGGTTGGTGAAGTGTTTGTTGTGGCTGTTTCTTTGTGAGATCTGTCCTTTCTGGCTTTGTCATTCCTTTTTTGGGCATTCAAACCTTTTTATTTTTGGCACATATTGTGAAGTCTGTGTTGATAAATATAAGTATAAAGCAGAAAAGGGCTGTCTTTTGCTACTTCCATGTCATTCTATTTTGAAAGAGTGCAGGTTGAAATCAAAGATTATTTTGAATCTTGATATGCTAGCTGACATGTTTCAATTAATACTATGAGAGAGAAAACCCAAAGTTTGAATCATATTTAGATATTCTCTCTTCCCCTTATCTTCCTGTTCTACGTGTTGTTTACAATAAATTAAGCTTTTCCATTTGATAATATGTTCCTTTCATTTCCCTCTTGCTTTAAACATACATGGATTCTTATGTGTTCACATTTTTTAGAAGCACCCCGGCCATCTATCTTGTTCGTAATTGAAGGTAATTCCAAGGGGCAGGCTCATACTTTTAATTGACATGGTTAACAAAAATGAGTTTGCAAGGGGACACATCTGCATCTAGCACAACATCCTTCTCTTTGTGTTGTGTGCACACACACTCTTGTGTATCTTTGTGGTGTGTTCTTAAGCCCTTTCCTAGAGATTTGCTTATGCAAGCACTAGATATAGGTCATGCAGATATAAATTTCAACTTAGGAAAGTAGAACTGGGCTATGTAAGGTGTAAAAGAAAAACAGATGCTCAAAAGTCTTCTCAAAATTTCCTGTATCTAGCTTCAAAGTGCCATCACAATTCCATTTTGCGACTTTAAGTGTGGTACATAGGTCTTATATTGTTGGTGGGAGAATGGTAGTAGCCACAAAGGAGGTCCAAACTGACAGCATGCTACTTGGGGTTTGACTAGGACCTTATTAAGTGTTTTTATAGAGGACATGCTCTTTGCACGGTATGTAGATAATCAAAGTGAATGTTTTCAATGACCTGATTTGGTCAATAAGACTTTGCTAAATTGTCATTGTACATGTTGGGTGTAAAGGCCCTTTTGCTACTCCCATGTATATATTACTTTACACATGTGAACACACCCTTGCCGGTGTAAGTGTACCGTACCCTAAGTATAAGTACATTCTTTTATTGTTTGTGTGTACCACACTGGTACATACCTATCCTTCGACTCTTCACTCTTACTCAATGCTCACTAGACTCAACGATTGCACACACCTTGATTGATGTGCACACTTCTTGAGTGCTTTCTCGTGCGCTCTTCAAACTGGTATCAGAGCATTGGAAAACGTGTTTGTGTGCTTGAGTACCGAAACAGGCAGTCATTTTCTGTCTGACCAGCAATTGTGACCAGCTGGCATAGGCGACAGGCAGGAAAGTGACGAATAGGTCTGCGACAGCAGTTGCATGACACACATACAGGTCAGCTGCAGGCGGATTCAGGCAGTCGACAGGTCACACTTGACCAAACGACATTGGCAGTTGACCAGACGTAGGTCACGAGGAGGCAGCGGGCATCATGGCTGGCAAGCGCAGGTGCGGGTATCACGTTTTGGACCAGCGGCGCAGTTCCAACACTCGACATGTCAATGGCTAGTTTATTCAAAACATTTCAACAAACTTTCGACAAATTTTTAAAATTATTTCTTGCAAGCAAGGCCCCTGCTCATTGATAGGGGTTCACGCGTGTAAGCATAGACATTTGGCCCATAAATTGCAGACATTGTGCGCATTTGGCCTAGAAAGTGGGTTATTCATGTACAAGTGAAATTTTGCTCAGCTGAGCCAATTTGTGTATCGATGCAATTGGGGCAGATTCATTGTAAAAATTTTGGTGCTTTTCGCATCGGTGATGCATTTTGAACCGATTTGTGCTTTGACAGTGAAGTTACAGCAGATTCATTGCTGAGTGGGAGAAAATTGGACTTGGGATGTTTCAAATGTTAGAAAAGGGCAGCTTCTCTTGGTACATGTATTGCTGAATACTCATTATGTAGTGAAACAGTGGTATATACAGCACTTGGGTTATTGCATTAGGGCATTATGGTGATGTGTAACTGAAGTGGGAGTTGTCATTTATTCAAATGTACTAGATTTGATTCGTGTATATGCCGTGATCAGTACTTGAGACTGAAATTGCAGCAAAATATTTGCTTCTTGGACACCCTTGGAAGTACATGTGTGTGTATTTGCTGTTATATTCAGGAACCTTGCTATTGGCTGAAAGTATTCAGCATTTTATTGTAGTTCTTTATTGTTGAAGATGGCTGGCCGTGCGTCTATATCTGACACAGAGAATCTCTTTGAGATTCGTAAATTTGATGGCAATGCCTTTGATCTTTGGAAAGATCGTATACAAGGTATACTTTTTCTGAAGGATTGTGATGATTCTTTGGCTGAACATAATCCTGTTGCTTTGTCAAATGAGGATTGGGCTAAAATGAATAAAAAGGCCATTACTTATATTAAATGGCTATCACAGATATATCTTGGTTGATATCAAGGAACTTACTACTGCTTATGCAGTTTGGGAGAAACTCAAGGCGACGTACGAGAATACAACTCCTGTCAATCAAGTACATCTCATGTGAAAATTGGCCAACTTGAAGCTTGATGAGTCTAAGTCTGCCTTAGAGCATTTAAATGCTTTCACTGGTATTTTGAGTCAATTATAGGAAATAGACTTTCTAGCTTTTAATCCTAAATTGAGGGCTATCTTCTTGCTCATGACTTTGCTCGATTCATGGGAAGCATTGGTTGTGTCATTGAGCAACAATTCCAACTTGACATTTGATGGTGTGCGTGGTTCTATTCTCAATGAAGAGATTAGACACAAGGCAAGTGGGGAAAGTAGTGGATCAGCCTACAATGTAAGAGGAAGAACTGAAAAAAGGTCAAATATTGCAAGTAAGAACAAAAATCGTAGCAAAAGAAAGGAAAAACAACAAGATGCCACTTGTTATCAGTGTGGATGCAAAGGGTAAAAAAAGCCCAATTGCAGATACTATACAAAAGAACAAGAATATAAGAAGCAGGCTAATGCAAAAGGCAAAAAGAATGAAAAGGATGGCAACTCTACCTCTAAAGAAATAGAAAAGACATGTATATCACTAAGAGGGATGTGATAGATGCCTTGTTGTCAGCTCATGATGGTTTGCCACAATTGTCGTTTGTTAATAGTGGTGCTTTATTTCATGTGACTCCATCTTTGGAGTGTTTTTCTTCTTATGCAGGTCACCTTGGGAAAGTCTATCTAGGTAATAACCATGCATATGATATTGAAGGAACAGGCACTGTATACTTGGCTTTTGAAAATCGTCAAAAATTGATCCTTCATGATGTTAGGTATGTACCTAGCATTAAGAAGAGCTTGCTTTTTGTTGGGCAACTAGATAGTAGGGGTTATTTCACTACCTTTGGCAGTGGAATGCGAAATATACAAAAAGGGTTTATGCTAGTTATTGGAGGTGGAAAAAGGGGAACTCTATATTATCTCTACTGCAAGGCACTTTCTAGAAAGTTTGTTGCAATTGCTGAAGTGTAGTCACACATGGAGTTATGACACAAGCGTCTTGGACATACGAGCCAAAAGGGTTTATAGGCACTTTCTTCACTTGGAAGAGTTGATGCGAAAATCTCAAAGCTTGACTTTTGTGAGGACTGTGTTTTGGGAAAACATGTAAAGAGTTCATACTCATACTCTCATGGAGCGTATAGAAAGGCATGTATTTGGGATTTAGTTCATTCTAATGTATGCATCTTGCCAATAAAAACTCATAGTGGTTTTCATTATTTTGTGTCCTTTATTAATGATCATTTTAGAAAGCTATATCTTCTACTACCATATCTTAAGCTTAAGGTATGGCAGATTGCCCAAAAGATGATAAGGCAGCTAGCTCTATGAAGGGTGTTCCTTACGCTTCAGCTTGTGGTTCACTCATGTATGCTATGGTTGCCACTAGACCTGACATTGCTCATGTAGTGGGAGTTGTGAGCAAGTTTATGTTAAATCCTAGCAAAGCACATTGGGAAGCAGTGAAATGCATCTTACGGTACCTTAAGGGCACACAAAGAAAAATTAAAATGTATTTGCTATGGAAATGTATGTTAAATCTGTAGGGGTATTGTGATGCATACATGGTAGGTGACTTGGATACTTGCAAGTCGATTAGTGGGTACATATTACCTTGACTTGTGGATTAGTTTCTTGGTGCTCTAGATTGCAAAAGATAGTAGCACTTTCTACCACTGAGGTTGAATATATTTCAGCCACTAAAGCTTCAAAAGAAGCTGTTTGGCTTGGTCGTTTGGTCAAGGATTTTGGGCTGCCCACCAAGATATCTATACTTGGATGTGATAGCCAAAGTGTTGTATGCTTGGCTAAGAATGCCATGTTTCATGCCTGTACCAAACATATTGATGTGCGGTATCACTTTATCAAACAGGTTTTGGATGATGGCTTAGTCACATTGACTAAGATCAAAATACAAGATAACCCTGCAGATGTTCTCATTAAAAGTCTTACAAAGGCTCAACAGGAGCATTGCATTTGACTAGTGGGAGTTGGTTAAAGGTTCGCTTAAACCTTTAAGTGGGAGGTTGTTGGGTGTAAAGGCCCTTATGCTACTCCCGTGTATATATTACTTTATACATGTGAACACACCCCTGTGGGTGTCAGTTGGTTAAAGGTTCTCTTAGGACCTTTAAGTGGGAGGTTGTTGGGTGTAAAGGCCCTTATGCTACTCCCGTGTATATATTAGTTTATACATGTGAACACACCCCTATGGGTATGAGTTGATTAAAGGTTCGCTTAGGACCTTTAAGTGGGAGGTTGTTGGGTGTAAAGGCCCTTATGCTACTCCCGTGTATATATTACTTTATACATGTGAACACACCCCTACACCCCTGTGGATGTAAGTGTACCGTACCCTAAGTATAAATACATTATTTTATTCTTTGTGTGTACCACATTGGTACACACCTGTCCCTTGACTCTTCACTCTTACTTACTCATTGCTCATTGCACTCAACAACTGCACACCTCGATTGATGCACAGATTTCTTGAGCGCATAGTACGGGGGAGTTTTGGAAACGGGAGAAATGGAAACGGGAAAAAGTGGAGTTTCGGAGTTTCGGCCAAATTTTGGAAACGGAAAAACAACATTTCGGATTGTACACTAAGATAAATACAGTATTATGTGGGTATGTAAATATATCAATGCCTACAACAACATGTACCCAAATTTCATACAAAATTTTTGAGTCCATGTCATATGATTGAAATCGTGATTCATTACACATGTTACGACTCACGAGTGAAGATTGAAGAGTCAAGACTCAATGGTTGAAACTTAAGACAGCTTAACATAATTAAGAATCAATTTTCAAAACTTGAGGCAACAAATGAATTATAATTTATGACTCATGAATCATCTATGATCTAAAGAGCAGTGAAGATTGACATCAAGAACAGTGGAGATTGACATCAAGAACAATGGGACAATAATCAAGATGCATAATAAGTGAAATACATGTAACTATATCATGTGAATAATCAATTAAAACTCCAAAGTCCAGTGAGCAAGAAGAGGAAGAGGAAGAGGAAGAAGAGGGAGGAGGAGGAGGCGGCGGCGGCGGCAATTGGAGTGCCCCGAAACGGATCGAAGAATGCCGAAACGTTGGTCTGTCGTTTCCGTTTCGGTCCGAAACGGCCGGTCCGTTTCAGCAGCCCTGAAACGCTGTTTCGGGGTACTATGCTTGAGTGCTTCCTCGCACACTCTTCAATACATATAAATGTGGTGTTGCATTTGAGTTTGATACACCGAGGTTTCGTTGGTGCTTTGTATAGAATGTCCCAGGATATGGTGATGAAGGGGTGTTTTACTTACATTAGCTACTAACGGAGAGATGTGTTTAGGGCTAACCAACATGTAACCTTAAGGATTCTTGATAGGTCATTGGGTTATCCTTGCTGGGCATGATTCTTATCTTCTGAGCAGTTTTTAGCTTTGTCCATGCAAATATGATGGATTGCAGTGTAACCTCTTGTGGATGGATGGCTCTTAATGGCTGGATTGCAAGGATAGTTTGTTACAAATGAAGTGGGTAGCCAAACAAAGATGAACAAAGATGTGACCCTATCCCTTACAGGTTTTGATGAGCATTGAAAATGTTGGGCTGGTTGTCTAGGGGAGTCATGCCTTCCTTTGGGCAGCTTTTAAGCGTGATCACCATGCATTTTCCACAGAAGTGTGGACTTATGGGTACTATCACATGTGAGTTCCTCTAGAAAGTATGTGGGTCCTTGTTCCAAAGTCCTTTATAGACTACATGCTATGAACATCAGTTGTCTCATGCAAAGTAGTATCTTGGGTATTTAGGGGGTAGGGAGTGGGTTGGGAATAGTAGTGTACTGAGTCCATAAGCCACAGAGAAAGCCAGATAAGCACGGTTTGCTGACACACACCAATTCGTTTGCCCAAGATGGTCAAACTTGTAGGTCTGGTATCAGAGCTGATGATCCCCTTCAAGTAGTCCACTGTGCAAGCTCCCTTTTTATTGCTCCAGCATACAAGGCTTTGACTTTGACCATGTTAGAAATGACAAGCCCATTAGCACTTCTGAAGGCAATAAAATGTGAAGATATGCTATGGTTTGTATTGAGAAAACACAGAATGTACGAACACAGCTACAATGCCATATCTCAAAATCCAAAATAGGGAAGAAGAAGATGAAATGGAATGAATGATGTATGCTGAATGATAGAATGAATATACACGATGCTCAAGTGCAGAATAGTCCAAGAGCTGATGATTCTCATCGGAGTGAGCTGAAGGAGAGGTTGGAGTGTGTCATCCACTGGCTGGATCTTTAGTGCAATAGCCACCAGTAGGAGCAAAGGACGATGCAGAAAAGTGCAGAAGACTCAAAACGACCTACTGTAGATGCAAACACATGTATCAGGCTGATCCAGAAAAGTGCTCAATGGCTCAAAATGCAGCAGCTGATTGCATGGATGATGATGTGGCAGCCAGAGTGGCTTGATCAGCAGTCACTGAGAGCTGAATGATGACGAGGGAGTGCTGTGAACAGTGAAACACAGTAGTGGAAGGTAACATCAGTAGTGTGGATAGCCTTGAGGCAACAAACAGCAGTCCAACAGGTCCTGGGGATCAGGGCAGCAGCTGTAAACTTGCTGTAGAATCTAGATGGGCTCTTTTGTTATTGAAAGCTGTTTATTCTTGCCCTATGCCTGCATTTCAAGTTCTGACCATCACGCAAGCAGTGCACCAGTGAGAAGTGGCATACTGCAATATACATGTCTCTTGGTCTATCTGTATGCAGCTAGATTCCTCTGTAGCAGTTGGACCATATCTTACAGTTTTTATCGACAACTATGACACTCCTGATCCCTTGGTCCCACCATCCGAGCGTGGCTAAGTGAGACATTGACTGCTATGTACGTTCATGGACCTTGGACTGGCTGCCATTGGCTCCCTATGTGCTAATGTATCTCAAGATACATTGCAATGCCTCTGCCTCTAATGTGCTCTCAAAGTACCTTGCAACTTTCTCGGAGAGATCCATTGTGATTCCAAACTTTCATCTTCAAGGTCTGATAGGCTGTGCACTGTCATAATAAGCGCTTTGTGATGATTACCTTCCCATCCTTTATAATGTCCACTTTCCCTCTTTGTGTGCCTCAAGTACTCCTGGCATGTGCTCTTTTTGATGGGCCACTTGTGATGGCATTGAGTCTTTATTGAAGTAAGTTTTTACCCCTTCAAGGTTTGTCCTCTTGGATTCAAAAGCTCTGTTCTTTTCGATGTTTGAAAGTTTCAGAATAAGATAGTGCCTTCCTTGCATACTCTCCAATCATGTAAGATGAGATGCCAAATACACTCTATTTTTGTCCCAAGTGACTTGGAGTCTTCTTGAGGAGTTCCCTCCTCTTTGCATCCCATGATCCCTTGTGTAAAGTTTCCATCCACCTCCTAGCCCCTCCTTCAAGAGTGGTGTTTGTTACTGCTATGTTGCCTGTCCAGCCTGTTCTTTTGTTTTTGCACTACCTTGATCCACTTTGACTGTGTTAGTTTGCTTAGCTACATCAGCACAATTTTTAATCTTGTTCTCTACATGCCTTTTAGCTCTTTACTTTCATTCTCAAGTTTGAGCGTGATGGCGACACTTTTTGACCCTATGTTGTTGCTTAAGACTTTCAATTTTTTCCTTGCATGCGGCCAGTCCACTTTTGGGTTTCCCAATCAGATTATTCTTCTGATGAAGCTGCATGTTTGCCTCCTTTTGTATTTCTTCTTTCAATTTAGCATACAACATGCTCCTGCCACATCACATTTCACTTTACATTAGAGGCTGCATCTCATGCTTCAGCATTGCATAAATTTCAGCCCTTTTGCCATTCATTCTTGAGATAACAATGCCCTTAATCTCTTCTCCTATCAGGGATGTTTTGATCCATCCTGTTCTATGTATATCATCATACATTGCTTTATTAATTAATTTCAATGCTTTCCCATATCTCTTTGATTGTGGTGAGGTTGCCCAATATCTACCTTTTCATGTATAAGTGAACTTGATTTTTAGGTCCTGGACTGGTGTGTGGACTATCCTAGCCTTTTAAGGCTGTTCACACCTAGTGACCAATACTATAGCTGCTCATGCAAGATGTCCAATCATGTCACAAAGCCTGGGTCGCACAACAGTCATTGCACCAACTATTCTGTGGGACAGTCCTGCTTGGTGGCCTACTAGTATCTCTGGTACATGGCTGCAGAAGTATGTAGGATGTGACCAGTTGTGATAGTAAGCTCCCTGAAAGGGTTATGCAATTTCAGGTGAGATAGTATGTGATAAATGTGGAATACGTGCTATATGTCTCTTGGTCAAAGTGGTAGGGTGAATTTTGAGGTAACAATTGTGATGGAGTTTTGATGTTGTATTGGAAGATAGCGAGGAGAGAAGAGGGGGGCCACAGAGAGAGAGGAAGGGGCCTGGGTGTGGTGGGGGCGGGGTGGGGAGACGGCAATGGCCCTGTCCCATAATGTGCTTAACTGATCCTAATGCCATCACCAAAATAACGAGGCATCCTTGGAGCCATCAGGTGATAGAGACATTGAACTGCAAAGGCTGTGGCTCTTTGTTTGTCAGTCTTATACTGAATGTGTGCAGTGGCTACCAATCAATCATTATGTAGAGGCTGCTATGGTGGCAATGGAGCCCTGGGTGGAAGACCTGCTGAATGGTCCCTGGTATGCAAACGGGAAGGCTGGTTAGGGACTGGGGAAGGCAGAAGGTGCAGAAGTTAGAAGGGGAGGTTTGGCAGGAAGCTGATGGATCAGGTTGCTAATGGAATCAGGCCTGATGCTTGACTAGGGGGAAACGCAGCTTGCGTACACTGGGAAGGGGCTGAAAGTAAGAGAATGCAGGGTCTGCAGGTCATGCAGGTACAGTGGGCAATCTGGGTTCCTGTTTGAGCACAAGGAGGTGATTTCCCTAGCATTTCAGCAGTAAAAGATTGTGATCTTAAGTTACTGTCACTTGCACAGGATTTGCACAACAAACAGGTTTTACAGCCGGTAATGTGTGAGATTCCATACAATGACATGATGACTTCTAGGTTAAATCATCCCTCCTAACCGTGGCTTGCATTTGCAAGAAAGCAAATGGGCTATTACGAATCCAGCTTCGTGATGTATTAACATGTAGAGGTCGTACCAGTTTTGTTGTTTTTGGACAAGGTTTTTGAACTGCCAAAGGTCATAGATCTATGCTGATTTGGTCACTGGCGATTGACCATGATGCGGCCTGGATGAGGGCTGAAAAAAAGGTTGCATAACGGATGGCCAGCAAAGACTCATATATCATGAATTGAGCTAGATTTCTTATTGCACAATGCACATAATGGGCTTAAAATTGGATATTTCCCTGCCTCTTGTTCTACATCTAATGTTCAAAAGACTCTGCATCTTTCTGCAATGCATATTGAGCTTGCATGCTTGTACTAAAGCCAGTTGTTTATCTTACTGTGGTCTTTGTGATAACCAGGTGGCAACAGCTGGAATGCAGAGTAATATGGTGGTACAATCAAAAGCAACAACAGGATTTTCATTTTTATTTGTTCTCATAGTAGGTCTATTGGGTGTTTTAGTGGGCTATTTCTTGAATTCCTAGTGGTGATGGTTCAAGAGCTCTTGTAAATGTGGTGCATATGGCATGGGTGCTTCCTGTCAATAGCTTTACAATCGCCATATTTTCGGCATTATTCAAGTGTGTTGGCTTTTTAGTCCCTTTTCTTGTTTGTACTCCAGTGCCCCCTTACTGTAGCCCATACCTATGGCCCCCTTATTATATTCCAAACCTGTTAAAATGTGCTTAACGTTTTTGTTTTGATGAAGGAGCTATTATGAGTACAAGCTTTTAAAATGGTCTTAGGTGGTGCCAGAAAAGTGAATGTATGCTGCTATGTATATTTACATGTCAAATTATTTTAGTATGGACTTGGATGTTATTTTTGAGATTGATGTCAACCCTTACGGTGGATGATTGCAATATTGTATGGTTTTTTCTTTTCGACTGGAGAATGCAATCAAGAATCGAAGTCTCTGATGGGTTGTAGTATAGTAGCAAAAGAGTTCAATGGTGCTAAGCAAACGTTACAGCACTTGGGAATGGTTGATTCTATTCAACGAAAATTCTTTGATATGTGAAAGTGGCCTGCCTTATTGGTCATGACTTTTATTTTCAACTTTATCATAAAATCTTTTAAAAAAGGCAAAGGAAGCTTTTCAAATCTTAGAATAACTGATATTAGTGAATTGAAAAATAGAAGGATTATTGTTATCCCTTATGCATTAGCTCCTTGCATATGCATGCCCTAAGATGGTGAAAACAAATCCTCGTGGAAAAATAATTTGCCTTTGAAACAAGGGCTGTTTCTTAAAGATGCACGATGAGTGTTGTCGATGGGGCAAATATTGATAGAATATTAGAGTACCTTGTCCCAATATTAAAGAGATACTTGCATCATATGAGACCATTTCCTCGTCTATGGCTTAGCTCTAGGACCATGAATGTGCATGCCTTGAAATTGTAGAAAACAAATTCTTGTGGAGAGAATTCTGTTTAAAACAAAGCTCATTCCTTAAAAGATGTATGATAGAAGTTATGCGAGTGGGATAAGAAATGATAGAATGTTGCAGCACCTTGCCTTAATGTTAGAAATGCTTGCATCTTATGAGAGAAATTTCCCAACATTTGCTTTGCTTGCTTGCTGGAGACTTCTTGGATAGGCATGCTTAACAATTGTGGATCTTTTGCATGGAGGTTTTGAGATTCCTTTGGTTGTTTGGTATAGGTAATTTGTCAAATCACAAGGCATCATACAAGCTTCCCAAGTTTTGATGCATCAAGCTATTTGCATCTCCTCCCATAGGTTGAGAATGACACATGCAAATGGAGACTTTCCAAATTTGAAATTGATGAATAAACTTAAGGTCAAGATTGCGCAAATAATTATACATATTGGAATTGATTTTCTTTTTGAGTTGAGATAGTGATTTGGTTTCATCTTTTTCTTCCTATATCGTGGTCATGGAAGTGTAAGTTTGCTATTGGAGATATTGGCTTTTCATCAATGTCCTCGGTTCAAACCTCAAACAAATATACTAGGATGAGTATTGGTGATATCCATTGTTTTTGAATATTGATGATTTACTAATTTTACCATTTTTAAATTGTTTTTTCAACCAATTCTTAATGCTTACCATTTATCTTTTTGGATCCTTCCTTGGGTTTTTATTTTGAGCTTTATTAATTGATCATGTGTCAAGTGCGATTAATTTTGTACCAAAATTCCATTTGGTCCCTTAGATCCTCTCTTAATTAGGTGCCTTACATCATGTGCACATCTTATTTAAGGATGAAGTCGAAGATTTGACCTTGATGTCATTAGAGAAGATCATGTTTCCTCTATTTTTATATTAGAATTTGAATTGTGACTCTCTAAAACCTTTTTGGTTGCTAGAGATTAGAGTTGATCTAAATGTCCAAAAGATGGCACTCATACCTAGGATGTTAAATACATAGGTATATTATTGTTTCATCATTCAGAATCAAAGAGCAATGGTCCAACACTCATGCCATAGCAGTCCTATCTAACTAAAGGCTTGTACGAAATAGAAAAATGATAACTCATCAAGAGACTTGAGATAGCTAGAAGGGTAAGGTGTTTTGTTGTTTTGAAATCATTTGATCTAAAAAACAATTTGTGGATGATAATTTGTTGAAGTTGCTTTGGTTTTGGGTGCATGGAAATATTCGTTTGCCATGAGATACAAATAGAAGCATACACAAGTATTTATTCTAAGGACTTGAGGATTGCTTCTCCCAAGGAAAAACCTCAGCCATGATATGAAATTAAATGCACCCTAAACATCCTTAGTAAGAGGCATCAAAGCCATGCGACTTAGTAGGAGAGCAAACAAAAGAAATTTGTAGTTTATTTAGGATAACAAAACAATGCGATGTGATAGAAGATCAAAGAAAATAACCTCCACGGTCTATTCAATGGTATGTATACTTTTATTTAAGTTTCTGAAATTTGTATCTACTAGACATAGTCAATGTTTTGATCTATATTAATGTATTACATCCCTCCAAATAATGCAATCTACTTGAACAAAAAAAAGATGTAGAGAATCTAAGAATCCTTTGTAGCTTTGTGAAGATAATCTTACAAGGTCTAGACTTCAACTACTAGTGGCTTTATGACTAGGGGAAAGAAACACAATGCAAAGAGGCTAACACAATAGTTTTGTGACACTAAGATAGATTTTATTGAATGATGCATCATTAAGAATGGGAACTCTATTTAATATGGTTAATAATTTTACTGTTTAGCCTATAGGATTTAAGGGTTGATTCATATGCACAAATTGCACCTTAAATAAGACTTTTGAAACTAGGGCTAGTTTACACACGAATTGCATCTTAATATTTGATATTTGAAATTATGGCTAGTTCACACATGAATTGCACCTTAGTATTTAATAATTAGGTAATGGGAAGATTATGTCCATTTCCTCTTGAAGAATTGAAGATATCCTCATCACCTATAATTGGGGGTATTCTTTTACAAGCAAGGCTTCATAAACCCATATGGTATCCTCTTCATGGTAGTCCTTCCATTGCACCAAGTGTTGTGATGGTGTGGCTACAAAGATGCTTGGTTTTTGAGTCTAGGATCTTATTGGGTGGCAAATGACTTTTTTGCTTGGATATCACATTGTTAATCATCTAGAGAATGACTAGGGCTAGGTATATATGGCCAAAATAAGCTTACATGAATCTTTACATGGGATGGAAACGTCAACTCTTAACTTTGGGTGCCCAAATGCTTGACAATCTTGCGAGGTTCACAATATTGATAACTCTTCTTCTTGCACTTTCCAAGTAGAATTGAAGTCTTCTTAGGACATACTCGAAAAACCACATTGCCCTCCTTGAAAATCCTTTTACATCTTTGTGAATTAGCATAGTGGTTGTAACGATCTTAAGTGGGTTTAATATATTTGGCAATAGCCTTGGTCCGTGTCTCTAGTTCTTCATCTTAATAGTAGGATCAAAGAATTTTAAGAATTCTTGACAATACAATGCCTTGAAAGTTGACATCCTCATGTTCTAGTAATAGTTCTTACATGGAAATTCCACCAAAAGGAAGTATTAAATCCACCTTTGTAGCTCTCTTCAATAGTAGGCCTTAACTATATCCTCGATCACCCATTTCACTTAGTCATGGTTGTCCATCTAGTTGAGAACGATAAGTGATATTGAAGCATAATTAAGTCCCTATCGCTTGAAATAGGGACTTTCAAAAGTTGGAGGTGAAATTAGAGTCATGATCATTGATTGTCATCCAAGGTTATCCATGTAGTCTAAAAATTTCTTTAATAAAGAGGTAGGCACTCTCACTTCATTTGTGATGTCTAAAGGGTAGAGTTCTTAACATCCATATTCCTTTAGCTTTAATATGCTAACAATACATGCACTCTTTGACATACTAAAGTACATCTTGCATTAGCCATGCTTGGTGATAGCTCTTTCTAACCACATTTAGGGTTTTCCATAGCTTGGATGGCTTGCTATTGGGCTATCATGGGTCCCTTGTAGAATGAGCTTTTTTAGTTCTAGATTCTTGGGAATGGGTAGTCTACGATTGAAAAACACACATCCATTATGAAGAAGATAGTTCTTGAATTTAGGCTTTTCCTTTAAGAATGGATTTGAAGAGAGTAGGATGGTATTATCTTTTGATATAGCTCTTCATAAGGGGTGAGTTGCATTACTAAGTTTATTATTAGGCCATGGGGCATGAAAGTGCATTAACAAAAATCTTTAACTAAGTGCATTAGCCATCACATTCTCCTTGTTGGATGCTACTTGATGTCAAAGTCATATTCATGAAGAATCTATACTTATCTCCTTTGTTATGTTGAGTTTTGGTTGCGTGAATATTCAATTCAAAAATGTATGGTTGGTTACTAATTAAAGCTTGTAGCCAAGAGCATAGTGTTGACATTATTTCAGAGTGTACCATTGCCAATAACTCTAGGTCATGAGTAGCATCCATTATGAAAAAGATAGTTCTTGAATTTAGGCTTTTTCTTTAGGAATGGATTTGATGAGAGTAGAATGGTATTATCTTTTCATATAGCTCTTTATGAGGAGCGACTTGCTTTACTAAGTCCATTATCAAGTCATGGGGTATGAAAGTTGCATTAACAAAAATATTTAACTAAGCGCATTAGCCATCACATTCTCCTTTGCTAGATGCTACTTGATGTCAAAGTCATATTCATGAAGGATCTATACTCATTTCCTTTGTCATGTGTTGAGTTTTGGTTGTGTGAATATTCAATTCAAACTTTTATGGTTGGTTACTAATTAAAACTTGCAACCAAGAACATAATGTTGACATAATTCAAGAGTGTACCATTGCTAGCAACTCTAGGTCATGAGTAGCATAGTTTGACTCAAAGGACTCTAATTTGAGGGAAACATATGCTATCAATCTCACTTCTTGCACCAAGTCACTAGCAAACACAAGCTTACTTGCATCACAAAACGACTTCAAACTACTTAGTGAAGTTAGAGAGTTTGAGAAAGTATACATTTGTGAGAGAACTTGCTTAAGTTGATCAAAGCTAGCACGTTGTATTGCTTTCCATGTTATCTTGTTATTATTTTTGAGAAGATCAATCAAGGAAACTCCTAAAAGGGCATAACCTTGGATGAGACCCATAAAATTCATTACCATGCTTTAACCTTCATGGGTTCTATTGATATACCATCCCTGAAAATGATGAATCCTAAATAGTCAATCTAAGGGTATACTTACTTTTCTTTGCAAATAGCTTGTGACTATGGAGTAATTGTAATACCTTTTAGACACTCTCATTTTTCTTCTCTTCTGACTTGGAATAAATTAGGATATCATTAAAGAACATGAACAAAAACCTATCCAAGTATGGTTGGAATATATAATAAATATATTGAATGTGGTTGGTGCATTAGTTTGGTTGAAGGACATGACAACGAATAGAGTAGCCATAATGCATATTGAAGTAAGTCTTTGGAATGCCTTTTCCCTTGATCTTGATCTAATAGTGGTGACAGTCTAGATCAATCTCTGAAAACATCTTAACACTATGTAACCTATCTAAGAGTTTGTAACATGATATTTGTTTTCAATGGTCACTTCATTTAGACCTTTATAGTGATTGCAAAGGTGGTTTTTCTTTTGAAATAGCACATGTACTCTCCACAACAAATTGTGGGGGAAAATGAATCCTTGGTTGATGAGTTCTATAAGTAGAGTCTCAAGCTCAAAGGCTCTTGGCAAGGTCATCTTGTATAGTCTTTCCTAGATAGGCCAGGCTTCCAAGATTATCTCAATCTCATGATCCATCTCTTAGGTTGGTGGTAGCCATGGTAATTCTTTAGAAAGACATCATCAAACTTTGAAGTTATATAGGTCCTTCTTCCTCCTCTTTTGTTGACTCTTATTTTGCTTCCCAATGAAAATATATTGGCCTTCCCAAGCTCCTTTTAGAAGACAATTGGCCTTTACTAGGTGTTTTTTTGTCCGTCCCCATTAAGGAATGTAGTGATGCACTTCCTCTTCCTCAAGCAAGGTTGGTTCAGCTTTTGCATGGGTAGCAACTACATGAACTCACCCATGTCTTCCTTTGGTCTTTATGTTTACGTGGCCTCAATTTTCACACACTCTCTCATCTAAGTTCCCTTGATGGAGGTAGACCTATTCCTCAAGAAATTGTTCCTAAGGTTCTTGCTTTGCTACAATTGAAGCATGTAGACTGGAAAGTCTTTGGGAAAATTTCCATATAGTGTTGGATCTCTTTGCACTTGAAACATGCTTACTCTTATCCTTATTGATTGAAGAGTAGACATGGGTATTTGGAAGTTTCTCTACTCTTCTCACAACATTGGTTTGGTCTTCTTGATATTTCTTCTTGGAGTAATGGTGCTTAGGAGAAGTCTTAAGGTTTTCCCTCTAGGATTGAGTTTGCACCTATTTGATGGTGACTAAGTGGTTAGCCTTGATGAGTGCATCTTGAAGGAATGTAAGATGCATCGCCTATAAGTGAGCATCTAGAGGTGCATTGCGACCTTGAGAAAACCTTGCAATTTGTTGTTCAATGGATAGGGCATACTACCTTAAGGGAATGAACTTGGAATAGTACTATTCCAACGAAAACTCATTTTAGTTCAAGCTCAAAACTAGTTCATCTTAGTCGATTGGTGTGAAGGTAGCACATAGTATTCCCTTACCACTACCTTTATATACCTTCTGAGTGTAGAAATCTTCTATTATACCAAAGGCCTTGCAACTTTGCTTCCACTAGAGCTTTGCATCACCTGTAAAATAGAATTGAGCACGCATAGATTTATTGGCCATAGTGATGGTTGTTGTGGACCGCTTATTGCTTCAAGTGTTTCAACCCAAGCACTAATGGCTATCTCTCACATAGTTGACGCGCTATCTATCCCTATGAGTGTAGTGAGCTTACCTCCATGCCTGATCGAGTTGTCTTCTCTCCCGAGCACTCCAGTAGCTTCACAATCTAAGTGCAAGCTTTAAGCAAGCTCCATCCTCAAGCTCCATGCTCCAAGCTCCATTGCCGCGAGCAAGAGAAGAGAAGAGAAGAGAAGAGAAGAGAAAACAAAAGAAGATGGAGAGCTTCTCCACCATGGTCCCTCACCCTCACACACTCACTCCCTCACACTCTCACACTCCCTCTCTCGAGCACAAGCTCAAGCAAGCAAGAAGAAGAAGAAGAAGAAGAAGAAGAAGAAGAAGAAGAAGAAGAAGAAGAAGAAGAAGAAGAGAGCTTCTCATTCACATTTGAACTTTATATAAAAAAACCCTAAATCCCTTTTCGGTGGTCATCTCCTTATCCCCTTTTTTCCATTGTCCTCCTATCTTCCTAGCTTCCTTCCTACTACCCATCTACCTTTACAAATTGCACGGTGAGAGCTTGCGGGTGAGAGCTCGGTTCTCTTAAAATAAATCGTGGTGTGCCTTGCGCTCTTTTACAAAAGTGTTGACATGCGCTTTTTCTTGTGCACCTTTCTCCTTAATTTAGAACTTTTCTACACTTCTTGTGTTACCAGATGCTTCTTAGCACGCCTTCATCTTTCGTTTCACTTTGCCTTGGCACTGTCTTTCTCTTTAGACAAATCTAGATTTTTCACCTTGTTCGTCTAAGGGTTAACATTACCCCCTTCCTCCTAGACAAGTGCTAGTCCCATGGCACTCACCATTGTAGGTAGCAAGCTTTGGCATGCACCGAAGTCGTGGGTGGAAGGGACATTTGTGTTTGCCTTGGAGGAGTTTTGGTGGTGGTGTGGATGAAGGCCATTTTTCGAGGCATGTTGGTGGTCTGGGTGGTTGGTGGTAGGGTTGTTGGAGTTGGGGATAGGGCTGTTCGTTGTTGGAAATTGCACTGATTGCTAGCACAAGTGTTGGTTTGTGCGAATTCTGCACATGACGATTCTTTGGTGGGCTTGCATGATGAGAAAAGATAAGAGTTCAGAGTTGAGTGTTGATGAAGAGTTGACGGTACTTTCGTTGGAGTCATCAATGCCTGCAATTGAAAACCTCTCATATGGTCTCTCCCTAGGGGTTAGTGCTAGTCATCTTATTGTGTGCAAAAGACGTAGTTAGATTAGTTTGGGGGACAGGTTGACGAACTCCAGGCAAGCTGAGAGTAATGCCCTACACTTGAGGACCCAGTGTATAGATTGTGGTTCAGATAGTATGTGAGTGCCAGTGCATACTTAGATATTGCGTAGTTAAAAGACTGCTGGTCTGGTTTCTTGTAGCAATGTGTGGATGAAGAAAGGGTTCACTATGGTGGAAAAAGTTGTCGATGTTGAGGAGAAGTACACACGAAGGCTTCTTGAGACATCATTTGCGATTTTGACAACATGATGTAGCATAATTGAGCTCATTGACGCCTTAGCTTTTGGTAGCTGGTGCTATTTGTATTGTTCAAAGAGTATGGTGTACTTTCCATGGTCCTTTGTGCCTTGCTTACCACTATTGATTGCAATGGTATTACTGAGATGGAGTGCGAAAAAGAATTGTGCAAATAGTTCAGGATGACAGGTCTAACCATAGGCAAGACAAGCTCCCTAGGTATATCCTACCCTTGATGTACTTTGAACAATTGTGGGGGATGTGTAAGGGGCTAGGGGACAAGGGACAGAGCCAATTGACCAAGGTCATTGGATGTACCTAATTTGAGGACCCCTAGGTGTTGTGTTGTGATCGTGGGTGCCTTTCTTATTTTATTTTATTTTTTTAATTTTCTCTCTTTTTTTTCTTTTGCCTTTTTCTTTTTGTTGTTGTTGTTTTTTTTTCTTTATGATAACATGGATACAACCATTGCAATACGTTGAGGCTATCAGCCTTTCATTTGGATTGGGAAATGTCGAGATTCAAAGGCTGTGAAAATGGATATTACAACGATGATTGTGTTACAAGCCTTGATGCTAGATAAACAATTGTTGAGATGGAGAGATACACTTGAGATTTTGCAAACCTCTTTGTAACATGTGAGATATCTGTACAATTGAGATAGCAACTGTAGTAAGCCAAATGTAGTGTTTGGCCAAGAAAGAGAGAGTAGCCAATGACTATGCTTTGGGCTATGCTCAAATGCCATGTGGGCGCTCTTTGGGCCATGCTCAAATACAATGTGGGCGCTCTGCAAGGGTGATTTTCTCTCCCAATAGTGAGGCTTCCGTCATGGCTCTTTGTTCTTGGTATTTTTGTTGCTTTTTCTATAATGGCTCTTTGTGGGGTTGGTGGTCTTGTGGTAACTTGGACATTTGAATGCTTTCATACTGAGACCTGTGTCGTCGTGTATCCACTTGACAACTTGTGAGAGTACATGCAATCCACATGCTTCAACTATAATGAACATGTGCAATGTAAAAATATATCACTTATCTAAATCCTATGGTAGACTTCGATGCGTATCACCTTTGCTTGATTACCTTTTTTTAAATTAAAGATGTGAAATGTATTAGAAGTAGGTATGGAAAGTTTGTACAGTTGGGGAACCTACCATTTTTAACCACCTAAAGACTAGAAGTCATGGAAAGATAGCATTTGGTAAGCATCTTATACAAATAGGGGGGACTATTTTATTTGTATGAGGTGGGGTGAGTCTGGGTGACCAGATGATTGAGGTACTGCATGCGAACCCTCGTCCTGATCCATCATGTGAGGAGCTAGAGTTTGAGCAGTTGGGGAGAGTTACACATCATAATTCAGGCTAAGGGCAGTGGCAGCGTTGGCTGGGATCCAAATGGTATAGTCCCTGGCTGTTGATGTATTAAGAATGCTCTGGAATAGTTCAGCAATTTCATTCTTAATTTTTGCTTCTTTTTCTTCTCTTGAGTATCTGGTTCTTGAGTATTTGTGGAAGGTCTGCACATCGTGGGTTGCTACCCTCTGGGCATTCCTTTGAAGCTTCCTCTTCTTGGTTTGGGAAGGAGTTCTTGTGTTTGGCTTGTGTCTTGGGCGTTTTCGCTTTGGGCCTTGTCTCAGCAAATACCTCTTTAGGATGGACACGTAGCATTCTAGCGGCAGAGTTTGTGCCGTGTGCTCCCTTCTATATAGAGGAGAGATTCCTTGCAGGCCAGGAGCATGGGTTACTCCATGACTGGTGACTGTTGAGGAACCTGCAAAATGTGAGCCAAGGGTTAGACCTTGAGGCAGGACAGAGCTACTTGCATGGGAGGGATTAAATAGCAAGTTAACATGTACATATGATGATGAGGAGGGGTGAGGCGAGGCATGCAGTATTTGTTGTAGAGGGGACGACCCCTGTGATGATACTCGTCGTGCCTCAAGTGTGGGACGACGGATTCCAGCTGGTAGTAGATCTTTGCTCATGCCAAGTTTCTGGCTGTGATTGAATGGAAAGACATAGAGAGGACTAAACCCATGCTTGCTAAGATTAGGGATACATCTCTAGCCAACATAGTTGACCTCATAGATGCACTAGTGGATCAAGAGGCAACTACTATGGTAAGCACTAACTCGAATGAGAATAACCTAGACCTTGACCTTGACCTTAGTATGGCTGAGCACCCCGATGCCATTCAACGACTTGTCACACAATATGACTAGCAAATGAGGATAGTGCAACATGGAAGATTAGTGGTAGATGTTGTAGTTGACCTTGAGGAAGAGAGAAGACTAGCAAGGATGGCATTGCAATGAATGGAAAGTTATAGTCAGGAGCAAAGGGCTCAAAGGCTGTGTCATGAGAGGGAGCTCAATGAGATTCATAGGATCCTAGCCATACCGGGTAGGAATAGAATGGGAGGCAATGTCAATAGGGACAGAGTTTTGGAAACCGATCTTACACTAAGCGAGCTACTCATCAAGAGATTACAAGATACTACTAGAACTGAGCAGAGTGGGGTAGTCTTGGTGGTGTCATTGCTAGCCAGGCTGCTAGGAGTTACACCAAAGGCAAGAGCTAAAAAAAAATACCCATAGTTGCAAGGCAACTTGATAAATACCAAGCAAGGAATGGCCCCTATAACTTTGTCAAGCAGTTTGAGCAAGTGTGTGAGGCTAATAACCTCATGGACCCCGCTCAACGAGCATATACATTTCATTTGTGCCTAGGAGACAAGGGATGGCGACTTGGTTCTCACTAGTCTAGACAAATTTGAATGTAATGAATTCACCTAGCTAAAGTATCTCTTCATCAAGAGATTCTCAAAGGCATGATACTTTGATAACCTCATTGTGTTAAGCTAATGAATGTCATTCAGAAAGACAAAGAGAACATATGATACTACATTACCCATGTAAGGAATCTCTATTAATAGATACTTGTAGGCGAGTGACCCAATGAGAGAGCTGTCTCTACTGTATTCATTAACGAGATCTACAACAAAGAACTATATAAGGCCCTGGCAAGCAACTAGAACATGTAGAGGGATGCACTTGTGAGAGTCTTTGAGGAATCCATACGGGTAGATGACTTGCTTTGGGAGAGAAGCTCTCGGACGTGATAGGAGGGTAGCAATACAATTAGGAACACTAAGAGAGTTGCAACAACTAGTGAACAAATAGTCTCCAGTGAGTGAATAGGAGAAATAGAAGAGTATTGACTAGACCCAAGCTATAGCCAACCTAAAAGCGGAGCTGGCTAGACTGGAAGAGTCAATGCAAAGACCTATGCAACCCCACGTGTAGTGTGTACAGTGTGGAGGAAATCACCTACCATTTGAATACCCTGATCCTAAATCAAGGCCTTGGACCAATTGTGAAAGATTCGTGCATGATGTGATGCACTGTTGGTTGCCAAGATGGTTGCCTTACCAGTGACCTTACATGCAACCATACTATCTAGGGGTTAGACAACCATATTTTAGAAGGGGGCCATGAAGCTAAGGAAGAAAAGAGGGATGGCCACTTGCTAGCCATACTCATAACAACTCACGTGACAGTGTCATTGGGAGAACTACTTAGAAAAAACCCACACTTTGGCAAGAATTGAAGCAATGGGTAGAACACAGTAATGACCATAAGCCGCAAGGCTTTTGAGATCATGATTTCATGGCACACATACCAAGCCCAACATTGAATCCCATATCTAAGTCCCCACAACAAATAAATGCCCTTTGGGAGGGCACTAAGATGCACATAGTCTTACCTTTCATTGCCTTAGGAGATGCTACACAAAAGGGGATAGTGGATATGAGAGCATGGGTTAGTGTACTTAGTCATGTAGTGTTGCAAACTTGCGAAAACCCACCAGTGGAAACCACAAGGGTCAATGTCACCCTAGCAAATGGGATGAAGGTTAGACCCTTTGGAGTCCTAAAGGATTGGCCACTAAAGATAGCGGGAATCTAATTCTCAGTGAACTTCATAGTCATGAAGGGAGTGGATTATGATGTCCTGCTAGGGAGGCCATGGATGAGAAATGCCAGAGTAATAGATGACTAGGGTAATGGCCTAATATTCTTGGGAAATAGATCTGAAGCAGTCCAAGTAGAAATGGACACTTGGAAGACCTCACCCATGGATTTAGATGCCCTCTCTAACCTATTGAAGGAGGACTCAAAGTCAAGAGGCGATTATGGGCCTCTAACAAAATACATTCCTTGCCCTGAGGATGAGCATGATTGGATGCATGTGTTGGCAACCATTGATCTCCCATTCTCAAAGGAAGAGGATAAATACATGCAAGCTGTAGACTCTGATAACAACCCTAAGAGTGCCATCACTTCTAAGTTGCCCATAGTACTTGTGTGCATGATGGCTGGAATCCCCATGGGGGGCCAACCAACATCAATTACCTATCATGTCCCAGAGCAAACAAACTTGAACTTCATGAAATCATCGAGCACTTGTTAAGAAAGCTTGTGGGCAACCCAGCAGCCAACTTGAAGCCCCTCAAGGATCTTATGGGAAGTAGGGAGTAGCAATGGACCAAGGTGCACGACCTAAATTTGTCATATAATTGGGCTCTGATGATAAGTGAGACTACATCCAGAAGTAAGAATCTTGCAAGCAACCTACAAACTCGGTCTAAAAATGATGATGATGAGTATGAGAACCGTTGCTCCATTAGTGAGGAAAGCAAGGAGGATGTATAGACCATAGAATATGATATGGAAGGAAGGGTAATTGAATAGATTAGAGGAGATTCTAAACCCCAAGAGATGAACATGTTTTGAGTGAGCAAAGGAGTGACCAAGGTAGATTGCAATCAAGCTTGGCTAGAGTGTCTCAAGGTGGTAAATCATGAGTAAGCATGACTATCTCGTCTTTGCCCCCCACCACTATTTGGAGTTCGAATAGCTTCAGAGTTGTGAGCATCAAGAGATAGCTTCTTCCAATGAGGAGGGTGAGTACAATTTTGAGTCAGAGGCAAGCTCCAATAGTGACCCTGAGATACCTCAACCATCTGGGACTCGGCACACCAAGGGGGACCTTCTAGTCCACCTAAGGCACAAGAAGCTAAAGGAGGAAAAAAGGAAATAATAATAGTCATTGACAAAAGCTGAACGGTAAAAGAAACCCTAGGATTTGCCCAAGTGCTTCACGAGGTATAAAAAGGGTGATAGTATAGTGGTCTTCTTGGGAGCCAAACGAAAGGGGCAAGCAAGTGAACCCATTGAAGGACCAAGGAGGTCAACTTGGTGAGAGGGGAGGACATGCCTCGACCCATGTACATAGTGGAGAACCTAACTGAGAAGGAATAGCATGATCTCATAAATCTCGTAAGGGAGTTAAGTGATGTGTTTGTATGGTCTTTAGATGAATTGAAGGGAATAGATCTGAGTATTGCGACTCATAACATTCCCATGACCCTCGACGTAGCACCAGTCAAAGCAACAACCATATGCAATGAATCATAAGCATTCACACATTGTAGAGGAGGAGATTGATAAGCTATTGAATGTAAGATTCATTTACAAGATTAAGCATATAGATTGGGTATCGCCCATAGTCATAGACATGAAAAAAAATGGAAAGATTTGATTGTGCTTAAACAAGATAGAAATGAACTACTTCACAATGGAGAGAGAAGGGTTAGCCATGGTGTTCGTTGTAAATCAATTCAGACGCTATCTTCTAGCAACACCCTTCACCTTCTTTGTGAACCATTAGGCATTGCTTCATCTTGTGAATGAACCTTGCATAATATGACACATTGCTCGATAGTTACTTCTGCTCTTAGAATTTGACTTCTATGTGGTCGTACACAAGGGAAAACAATATTATATGGTAGACCATATATCTTGCATACCCATAGGAGAGGGCGCTAGACAAGGAATCAGTGATGAAAACCTATCGGATGCACACCTTTTTAAAATGCTCGGTGAACAAGAACTGTTAAGAGTAGAATTCGCATCATATTAGGCGAATGACATAGTCCACATACTTGAGACATACTTGAGAACAAAATACCAGAATGACCAATAGAGAAAGCTAGATTAAAAAGACTCATCTTGAAGATCCAATCGTATAAGTTAATTGTAGGTCAATTGTATCAGGTGGGATAGGTTGGACTATTAAGGAGATGTGTCTGCAAGCACGAAATGTATGATGTATTGAAGAAAGCACATGGTGGAATAGTTGGAGGGACACTACCGCATGCAAGGTGCTCCGGTCTCAATTGTAGACTAAAATAGACTATGCTAACTTTGTAAATCATTGCGAGATGAGTGCCAACAAACTAAAGTCCCTACTCGTAAAAGGACAAAATGGAGTTGACCCTAGTGATTGTGCACTAGCCATTCGAGAATTGGGGAATTGATTTCATTGGCCTAGTCATTCTTGCAGCTCAATACTCTCAAGCCAAATACATCATTGTTGCCACATTGACTATCGCACCAAGTGGGTAGAAGCTCGAGAAACTTGCAAAAATGATGCAAGGACCACATCCAAGTTTCTTTGGGAGCAAGTAATCTTGTGATTTTGGCTGCCCCACCACAGAGTTGGTTAATGACTATGTCACACCCTTTATCAATGAAGTGATTGCTCACTTGTTATCCACCTTCCTAATAGTCCATAGGAAGTCCTCTCCATACTATCCGTAGAAAGCCAATGGTCAAGATGAATATACAAACAAGATCTTAGTAGGTATTCTAATGAAAGTCATCTCTTCCTCACGTAGTGACTGGGACAACAAACTTATGGTAGCTTTATAGGCATACCGAATGGCGTACAAAACAGACTGGACAGACTCCATTTAGGCTGACCTACAGAACTGAAGTTGTTTTGCTAGTGGAATTCTTTATTCCCAGCTTAAGAATAGCAGCCCAAGAATGATGGGAGGCCCAAGAAGCATGGACAAATTGCCTAGTGGAGCTAGAATGCCTCTCTGAAACCCATCTCATTTTGCAACCCACACTTTAATCTATGAAAAAGCATGCCGCAAGAGTTGGTTTGACAAATATGTCAAGCAACAAGATTTTGGGCAAGGAGACTTGGTCTTGCTATACTTTGTCAAAGGACACAAGTAGAAAATGAATTTTAGGGAATTGAGACCCTTCTAACCCATCACATCCACTTCATGAACCTTTGATAATGGATCCACCATCGAATGTGAGGGTTGCGACCATCATAGAGCTTGAGGATGCAAATGAGGAAGCAGTAGCACCAGCCTATGTGTGGATCATTGTAACCTCCCAAAAGACATGCATCCTTGATGCGCTAATTGACAAGGGTGGCGACGCCAATATCTTAACACATGAGCCCTGGACCGCATTGGGTCAACCCAAATTGCAACCAACCAACACAAAACCTGAGTCCCTTTGGGGGACAATCCTACCCACTCTTAGGAAAATAAAAATTGATGGTTTCTATTGAGACTGAGAGTCTACCCCTCATTTTCTACGTGCTACCAAACAAGCAAAGTCTTGGCAAGGAAACTCTATTGGGACGAGTGTTCAAAAAATAAGTTCATTGCAATGTAGACTATGACTTGCAGTGCATCCACCTTGTTAGACGTGTTAGAATTGTAATGGCTTTCAACAAGAGTACCACAGTTATCTCAAAACTTGTAGTTCTATCAGTAGCTAAACTTAGTGTCCACCCTAAAGGAGGGGAGTGATACATTCTGATGTGCTTCCATAGTACCTACTGTGTCATATCAAAGAACCATGCCCTAAATACGCAAGTGGATTCCCAAGCATAAACTATAGTTTCATAAATGTCAAACATCGGGTGTGCATAATTTTCGTAGCTCTTGCTCTAGGCCTAAATAGCAATGTTGGAAATACACATGTGACTGAGCAGTGCTGGGTCCCAAAGGCCTTGCTACGAGCCTAACGATACTATGAGGGTAACACCTCACTGTGGTTGCCCAAACTCGTGAATGCTAACTCGGATCTTGAATCTCATGCCCCACAAACCAAGCCTCCACAACGTCAATCAAAACAGGGGAGGAGAAGAACTAAGATAAAAGAAGGTGCTCAATTCTTGAGTACTCGAATGCTCTTTCGATTCAAAGTTTAACTAAGAGTCCATGAGCAACCGAACAAGGCCTTGCCTAAAGGTTCTAAGATAATCACCAAAAACCATAACTCCTATACGTCAATTGAGTTGCAAACCTCACAATCCGAGTAGCCTACCATACCTACTGAGAATCTTCCAGTGGAAGTGGCCCGAGTCAACTTGTCCTGCTCAACCAAACCCAAGCCACCAGAACACCTTAAGCTGCCATCACCATGAAGATCCATTCTTGAAGTGGCATCCAATATAGCCATGGCCACAAGGGATGATTTGGCTACATGCATGGCTGGATTCAACTTTCACATTGTTTGCTAAAAGTTATGAATGTTTAGATCTAGGTCTACTTGATGAGCCTATAGCAAAAGAGGTACATTCCCTACTGTGTTCTTGGGAAGAGTACAAATTTATCTTTGTTAAAACTTTCGCTATTTCAAATGAGATGATTGGTGATGAAATCTCACAAGAAAAGGCTGAAAGCCAACGTTTGATCACATCTTATCAAAAAAGTAAAATTTCCATGCCACTCCATGAACTCTTTGAACTCCAACGACTCATTGAATCTAAGTCCAATTTTATACGTAAGTGGTATAATTTGTGCCTTTCATGGGCCCAAGAGGGAGACCAAATCATGACCAATGTGGAGCAAAGACACACCATCAAGACTTCCGGGTACAACCCAACCTATGTGGCCCCCACCTCATTTAGGGTATCAGCCCTAACTAGGAATCAACCATTAGAAGACAACGTCATGCCTCACCAATGCGAATAAGATTCTAATAGAGGAGGAAATCCACATTGCAAGTCAACTCAACTCAGGTGACCTCTTGACTGATGTATTGACATGCATCATGCAAGTGGGCATTCGTCCACAGGATTTGGACTATTATGTGACTCTTGAATATAATCCCAAGTTTTACAATTGGTTCTTGAGAAAGTAAGGCATGTCATGGACATGATGAATGCCCGTACACTTTGATTTCCACAATCGTAGGAAGGATTTTCATCATTTCTAGGGGGAAAGGGGAGTAATGGATGAAAACTCAAAATAGGAATTGAATTTTAAAAGAAAAGAATGAAGATATAGATTGATTGGTATGCAAATTCTTAACTTGTGGGTTTTTGTGGGTTATATTCCTCATTGTATGAGAGTTCTTATTTTTTAACATTGATCTTTCTATTCATCTTACTTTCTGTGCAAGAGATGCCCTTTAAAGAGAACTAATTGTGGGATGTTATGTGGCAATAAGAACCTAAATGGCAAGATAGCATGATAAAGCCAACAAGCTTCCTTTCTCGGAGGAGGAGCAGAGAAGATATGGACTAGCCATGGAAATTCGGGCATTCAACCAATTGAAATATCGAATCCACAATCTGGAAGTAATGGTGACAACTGAAGAGGTAATGGCACAAATGCTGGAACCATGCAACCTTACCAAGTACCTGGAAAAGGTGGGACAAGACATAGACCACAATAAATGCATTGAATTCCTAAAGACCTTCAATGTCCAAAAAGGAACATTGGCACAATGACCATCAAGTAAGGTGAGACCTTTAGAAGGGTGGTGGTTCTCCTTAGTCCAAAAATTGTAGAGAAGGAAATGGGACTAGCAGAGAAGTCAGAAAAGAGACCCAAGAGGGATATGTATGGAATTCTAGGGATGAAAAAAAGAAGGGTCTATACCAATGATGGAATTGAATGGTGAGAAGGATTGAAGCTTGCTTGGAAGAGCTATGTCAGGAGAGAAAGAGCAAGAAATAGAGAGAGACCAAATGGGGACTCCAACAATCAAAATGTGTGACTAGGACTTCCTTTATTCAAACTGTCACTGAAAGAATAAAGAATAAAGAATAAAGTGACGGTGATGGGCAACTGCCACTTGCAGTGTGCAGTGGCAGGTACTGTTAGTGTAGTAATATACCGTTGGCTAGGCAGAGGCACCTTTACCCCCAACAACCTCCCACTTAAAGGTGGATCTGCCCTAATGAGGAGTGAAAAAGAAAAAAGAAAAGATAGTACAATGTACACATGTACAACAGGATGAGGTAAAACGTAATCTCATCCAATGCCCATCAATCTCCTAAGGAAGGAAAAGCACTCAGTAGTGAGGCTTTCTGTGAGCAGATTTGCAGGATTTTTGTCAGTGGAGATCTTGACAAGGTCAACAAACTTGTCCTCCATGACCCCACATATGAAGTGATACCTCACTTGAATGTGTTTCGCCTTCGCATAGAATATCAGATTCTTGGCTAGCTGAATAGTACTCATAAAATCTGAATGCAGCGTAGGTAAAGCATCAATCCCAAGGTCATGTACCAAACGGCCTCCTTGCAAGCCTCAGTGGATGTAATATACTCGGCCTCAGTGGTAGAGATAGCCGTACACTGCTAAATCCTGGACATTCAAGAGACAACACCTCTAGCATAGGCGAATACATAGCTATAAGTGGACTTCCTATTATCTGCATGTCCTACATAATTAGAGTCTGTGTATCCCACAACTCCTGTATCCTGGCTGCCATAGAAAATATACATATCTGATGTGCCCTTCAGGTATCTCATGATACCCTTCACGGCATCCCAATGTTTCTTGCCAAGTCTAGCCATATAGCGTGCCACAACACCAACTACAAAGGTAATATATGGACGAGTGGCTATCATGGCATACATCAAACTGCCCACAACTGATGTATAAGGGATCTTGGCTATCTTGGCCTTCACTCATTTGTCTGCAGACAGAGACAATTGGCCTGTGAAACCTTCACATAAGAAGGTAATGGACAACCAATAGGCTTCACGTCCTGCATGCAAAAATGTTCAAGGACTTTATGAATATACTCCCTCTATGAGAGGTAGAGTAGTCCGTGATGCCTATTGTGTTTAATGCACATACCAAGAATGTGAGGGGCATGTCCCAAATCCTTCATCTCAAAGCTCTTCTTCAACTAAGATTTAAGAGCATCCAGCTCATCATGAGCTTTCCTTGATATTAGCATATCATCCACATAAAGTACCAAAATAAGCAATGAGCCATTAGGGGATTTCTTCATGTAAAAACACAGATCCATAGCACTCATACTGTAGCCCAGTGATTGCATAAAGGCATCAAACTTATGATACCACTCCCTAGGTGCCTGCTTCAAGCCATAAATACTTTTCTTTAAATTGCACACTAGGTGCTCCCTGCCAAGTTTTGCAAAACCTTTAGGTTGCTCCATGTATATCTCATCATGCAAATCCCCATACAAGAATGTAGTCTAGACATCCATCTGATACATGTCCAAGTCAAGCTGCACGATTAAGGACACGACTAAGACCAAAACCAAGCATAGGGTGGTCATCTTGACCACATGAAAAAAAACTTCATCAAAGTCAACTCCATACTCTTGCTTAAAATCCTTAGCAACAAGTCTTGCCTTATAAGCCAGCTTGGGGTGCCCATGGGTACTTTTTAGCTTGTACACCCATTTGCATGGCAAAGCCTTTTTATCGTTAGGTAATGCAACCAAATCCCAAGTCATATTCTTATGCAGGGAGTCCATCTCAGACTGCATAGCCCTCTCCTAGGAGTGACTGTCACCCCTACGTACAGCCTCATCATAGGTGAGAGGCTAACCTGCATTTGTAACCAAGACATAATGCATCAAGGGATCAAATTGATCAGGTGGACATTTAGCTCTAGTAGACCATCTCACTGCAGGGTCTATTGTATGTCTAGCATCTTGTCCAATACCCTGGCCATGTGTACCAACTATTGCTATAGGCTATCCAACTGGTTGTGCAAGAGCACGTGGCTCCTCCTAGATTATAACCATATGTATCTCTACCACCTTCTCAAATTTCCTATGCATCTTGTCTTCATGGAAGACTACATCATGGCTGCGAATGACTTTCCATGCCTACAGATCCCAGAGGCAGTAACCCATCTCACCTACATCTCCATAGCCAAGGAAAATGCATTTGACACTCTTAGGATCTAGCTTACTATGCTTGTCCTTGGGCACATGGTAAAATGCCTCACATCCAAAGACACATAGATGCGCATAAGAAGGAGGTTTCCTAGTCCATATCTCCTTTGCAACTTGGAAATCCAAACCACTGGAGGGTGATCTATTTATGATATGCATAGTTGTACTGTGACTGCCTCCAACCCAAAAGCTCTACGGTAGGCCTGCATGGATAAGCATACTGCGTACACACTCTTGGATGGTTCTATTCACCCACTTAGCCAAACCATTCTGGTGTGGGGTATAAGGGGTGGTCAATTGACACTTAATACCCCTCTCATCACATTGTTGCTCAAAGATACATGACACATATTCTCCCCCATTGTCAGTCCTAAGGCATTTCAGTCTGGTTCTCAACCAATGCAAGCCATCTCTGAAACACAGCCAAGACATCTGGCTTAAGCGTAATGGGATAAGCCCATACTTTACGTGAAAAATCATCAGTGAACGTCACAAAATACTTTTCACCACCCATAGACTAACAGGGCATGGGCCCACGAACATCCAAATGTATTAATGCTAGGGGCTCACTCATGTGTGTCCTACCAAACTTCTTATGCATATTCCTAGTCTATCGGCTAGAAAGACAATGCGCACATGAATCAAAACATGCATAGTCAAGGGGCAGTAAGTATTGCAAATCAGAAAGCATTTTCATTCCCTTTAAGGACATATGGCCCAAACGGGCATGCTGAAGGGATACATGTGAGATGGAGCCCACTAACAAAACATGATTAATAGAGGATCCATCAACCACAAGAGGATAGAGGTTGTCAGCCTTGGCACCTCTAGCAAGCACAACTTTTCCATGTGTGATCTTCTATGCAGAATCCCCAGAAGAGATATGAAACCCAACATCATCAAGCTATCCTACAAACATCACACTGTGTGTAAGCACAGGTACATGACGTACATCCTGTAATAGAAAAGTACTACTAGTACAGAAATGCAACCGTACATCCCAATGCCAACAATAGCAAGTGGCTTGTCATCACCCAAGCGAACTAAACCAGAGACAGTGTGGTAGGAGTGAAACCACTCATGGCATGGTGTAACATGAAATGAAGCACCAAAATCCAAAAGCCAGCACTTTGCATACATAGAGCGAACCTTGGTCAATGGTCTAGCATCACAGGAACTAGCTGTAAGTATGTACTCCCCATCGGAGTCATCAGTTTGCATGACATTTATCTCCTCGATTTTCACACTGGATTTTGTAGGTACCATGCTACGATCAGAGAACTTTTCCTGTACTTTGTCTTTCCCCTTCTCTTCGTGCTTCTCATTGCGCAACTCATGACACTATGGACATATATGACCCTTCTTGCTGCAATGATGACATGTTACATTTCATTTCTCCCACGAGACTTGTTGCGTGACTTACCATGCAACTTAGACCTAGAATTTTGCGAGTCTCTGCCACGTCCATACCCATAGTCATTCTTTCCATTACCATCTTTGCCTCTAACAGTCAAAGCATGCGACACACGAGAGGCATCCAAGTTCTTACGGTTGATCTCTTCCTGCAGAAGAGCACTCTCTACATCATGCAAGTTCAAAATAGTAGCAAGAGCACATAAGGCAGTGCGGAATACATCCCATGACTCACTCAGAGTCCCAAGAAAAAACAATGGAGTAATCTCATCATTAAAGATAATGCCATGCGAAGTCAAGTTCTTGACAATACTATGCAACTGGCTCAAATGAGCAGACATTGTCATATTCTCCTTCATGCACAAGTCCATAAGTAGCGGAAAGAAATGCAGGGAAAAAAAACGTGGACCTTTGGGTTGATGGGTGCACCCGATCCAGTCACTCAAAGGCCACCACAATTTGAAGGGCTTACATCGTTTGTAAAGTTCGTTTGTGAAGGCAATGAAGGATTGTATGGATACACATGCAAACTTGTCACACTAGGATTAGTAGGGGTTCATCAAGCCTTGACAAATATGCAAACAAGATTACAAGGGAATATGGAATCTCTAATGGAAAATGATAGATTATTGGTTGAGAAGGATAGGGAGAACCAGAGCCTACAACAAGCAATGTATGTTATTGAAAATGCTATGCATTTGACTTGCTGGAATTTTCTTGTCATAGAGATTCTTAATTTTATCCCAAAGCGGCCAAGCACTCTGTGCTTCCTCAACCACATTGTAATGCATATGTTCAGTGAGAGACAAGATGAGGGTGGACTTGCATAACTCATCAAGCTCATCCCATTCATCATCAGTCATAGTTTCAGGATGCTCACCATGCATCCTTAGTGGTTTTATTTGCAATTTTTGTACCAATACCTCCCAAACTTGGCTCTTCCAATAGGCATAATTCGTATCATCAAGCTTAGTGATGTTGAAGATAGCACTATCAGCTGTTTTCTATTGTAAACATCCAAAATATCACCAAAACCATGTCAAAGTGACCACGAACTAATAGCTAATGATGCTGCCCACCAAGTACCATCAAAAGTACATAAAATCAGGATGATTCAGCATGAAAATTCCATGTTAGTCTATGCATTTTTGCTTGCTATAATAAATTACAGCCAAGTAGAATGAGAGAAAACTGTAGGCAAAATGAATGCACCAAGTTAAAAATTGACTGTCAAAGCATAACCAGCATCAAGCATGCATAAATCAACATGTGACAACCATATGAACATTGAGAAAACACCCAAGCATGTCAAATGAATATGTCAGTAAGCCGGCACACCCCCTATGTAATAGGGAAAAGTGTACACAACACTGGCAAGACTTGACACAAAGAGGTGTATGCTCAGGGAGTGCAAAACCCAAATTAGCCCAAGTACATCTATGAGGACCATGGCATATCAACCATGCAACATCCAAGTGAAGATCCCATTCTCAAGTATCTAAATGCTCAAGTAGCTTTAACCACCTACTCAATGTTTGTTAAGCATATCAAGATGCTCCCACTAGCACAAAAGCTGTAAATATCAAGGAAAGAAGCTCAATAAGGGCATATGATAGCACTAATGCTAGAAGATCCAAGAACAAGCATCAATAAGACCTCATGAGCATATAGGCCATGTAGCATCCATACATAGCATCCATAGACATCAACTACAACCAAACTATAACTCTGGCAACCAATAAATAGCCAAATTAAGCTCCGGGAAATCAAATGTAAAGCAAAAGCAAGGCTCAATAGCATCCAACTCCAAACAATGTAACAAGCATGTAGTAGTAGCATAGGCCAAGCATGTCAAGACCGGTCAGACATAAGCAAAGTACATGCCATAAGTACATCAGAGATGAAGATCCAAATTCTATGCGAAGTGATCTCAAGCTTAACTAATGATGCAAGAGCAAATCCAAGCTCTATGTCGATCCTCGAGAGTCACTACATCAATGTATACATCCAAGGCATAGCTCGAATGCAATAGGCATATCCAAACATAAGCAAAAGAGCTTCAGCCTTGAATATTCCAACAGCAAATAAATGTCCAAAAGTGACCAAACAGTGGCTCAAGCCAAGCTCAAAACCATAGACAAACCATAGGCGTACTTTCCCATATGTATAGGCACCAACCGAGCATAATCGGGCATCAAATGACTATGTAGCATGAGCATAAACTGTAATGACAAAGGGATGCCTTATTTTTGGGTTGCCTATGGATTGTGTAAAACAATCAATGACTAAGTAAATTCAGCGCCAAAAGCATATCGCATCATAGGCATACATTCCCCTAGCATTCATGGTGCATTTGGGACCCAGTCGGGCAACCAATGTCAATGCCAAAGTGATTCAAACATAAAATGCTAATGCAGCGCTAATGTGGGCTACATGTAAGCTATGTATAACAGTCCCAAACTTGAATTAAATCATATCAATGCTCAATGCCAAGCATAAACCAAGTGTATGGTGCCCAAATGAGGCTACCAATGACTGGAATAAGCTGGAGGAGATCGAACAATTGATCACGTGCTATAAATACACTTGAAAAAATGGCGTAAATCTACTTGGGGTTGTTGTTCATGTTTTTTTGAGCTAGGTAGAGTGGTAGGAAGCTCAAGTTGGTGCCAAAGAAGGCACAGAACAAGCTTGAGGTGCCCCAATAAATCCTATGTTAAGATATGGAGCACCGGAGCTTCATTGGTGCTACCCCATTTCTCTTCTCAGACCTGTAGACCTGTAACCAGCATGAAACCCTAAAGAAAATGAATGAATACCTTTGTTGGAATTCCCTGTTGGTGCCCAAAGGGGCCGGGTAAGTGCTCGTCGAGAAGCCGAGGAGTGATGAGAGCTCGGGAGAGTCGGCTATGGTTGTCGGGAAGGAGACCCAATGATTATAGGTAATCAGTAGGAAGCTGAAGGAGTCATGAACCAAGTCAAAATACTCGAGCAACCATGCTCTGATACCATTGGAAATGTGAGAAGGATCGAAGCTTTCTTGGAAGAGCCATTGCGGGAGAGCAAGAGCAAGAAAAAGAGAGAGACCAAATGGGAACTCCAACAGTCACAATGTGTGACCGGGCCTTCCCTTATTCAAACCGTCACTGAAAGAATAAAAAATAAAGTGATGGTGATGTGTGCCTGCCACCTATAGTGTGCAATGGTGGGTAATGTCAGTGTAGTGATACACGGGCGGCTAGGCAGAGGCGCCTTTACCCCCAACAGGAATCAGCCTAGCTGATATTCTGGATCCCACCATTTGGTTGCAGGCTAAAATGATCCATACACTTTTTTCAAGCTAGAGATTCAATGCCCTTATGAGTAGAATCAATGTACCCTTACTAGAAACCCTTGCAGGCAATGCCCTAGACCATGTGAATTGGAACGCCTACATTTGGAAAACAATATAGGCCTCAACAAAGGTACTAGCTGTAGCATCAAGGGTGGCAGGAGGAGAGTCCTGGCTACTATTGCAGAGTCTAAAATGAAAAAACTTGCCTCCAAGGCCTCAACCATAGGTTTTGGAGGAGTATTAATAGCCATCATCTGGGAGGATCTAAAGAAGGCAGAGAGAGAGGTGGTAGAGGAAACCTCAGAGCCATCACCAATTCACTAGGAGCCGTCACCAATCTGTAAGGAGCATCGCTCTCCCACCCCATCAAGCCCAACCATATCGATGTCAAGAGGAGAATAGGAGGGAGAAGAAACCCATAAAGAGTTGCAAGGCAACATGGAAAGAGTCATTAATGAAAAGGAGCATGACCAACCACCTCAATCCCAAGAAGCCTTGAGAGCGAGAGGATAGTTAGTGAGCAGAAAGGCTCAAAAATCTCAAGCCAAGGGGGAAGAAGGATGATTACTCTCAAAATCCCCATACGAAAGGCCCACTCCACCATTGAAGAAAATAGAGAGCTGCAAAGGTTGGAGGAGGAGTCAAAGAGGCTAGAGGAAGGGCATTGAAAGAGGCAAGAAGAGGAGGAAGAAAGGCTGAGGAAACAAGAAGAAGAGAAGATTGCCCTTGCCGTTTGGAGATCAGTGGAGCAACCCTCTCGATCTTAGGAATTGGCAATAATGAGCCTGGTAAGGGAGGATGCACCAAGCACAAGTGTAGCAGTGGAGGAGGCTAGACCAAGACAACCGGTGCTAGAAGGCAAGGGTATAACCCCATTACACCCCATCCCACTAGTCACCACACTAAAAATCACCACAACACAAGGTACTGCAGAGGGGGCGATCAATGAAAGCAATCGCATGGCCTAGGTGCATTACCTAGTTAGCAAAGCACAAGAAATTGCACGTGCACCCAGTGAAGGAGCAAGATCCAAGAGACTAGTGGCAACCGACCTGCAGAGTCACACCAAGGGCCAAAGGTACATGCTTAGAAGTATCAACCACTTCGATACCTTTGCCCATTTTCCATAATGAAGATCAAGGTGAACTTGTGAAGGAATTTCAAAACCAACTCCACAACGCAACTGAGACAAAAAGGTTGCACTTGCAGAGGTTGAAAAAGAAAAGGATGCATTTGCAGACTACAAGATGGAGCAAGCAAGAGTGATGACCATCATTGGTAGGGAAATAATCTCATTAAAAGATGCCTTGAAGGAAACAGAGGGAGAGGAGGGTCTCAAGGAATTGTATGATGAACAGAGGGAGACCCGCATCTCCTTGGAAATAATGTGGACCTTCAACTCCCGCAAAAATACATGCCTAGAGCTAGAAATAAAAGAGCTGAAGAGGCAAAAAGAATAGGCTATGTCGAAGGAGCTACAAGAAGCAAGAAACCAACTAGATGAGGTGAACAAGATGAAACCAATGGAGATACACAACTAGTGACAATCAATTCTCCACGAACAAGACATACTTAAAGAGCAGATGAAAAGGAAAACCTAAGAGCTATAGCAAATGCATACACTATGGCAAGAGCAAGAGTAGGCGATTGCCACTCTAGCCCAGTACCAAAACGAAGGGTTAGAGAGCGAATAAAGGAAAAAGTAGAAGAATGGGCAACCAAAAACAAAGATTAAATTAGAAACTTAGCCTACAAGCTAGCCCATGCCAAGGGTGAGCATCTTCTAGTAGAAAGCAAAGCCGCAGCTATCAAGACAAGAATGCTAGAGCAACAACATGAATTCTTATGAATAGTGTTGAATATCACGTAGCTAGGAGGAGAAGAGACAGTGGAGTAGCTCAAGAGAAAGTTAGAATTGACAAGGACTCTACAACATGGACTCTATGACAAGGCACTCAGGACTAGCACCAGTTTGGGACTAGAGGAGCAACACGCTCACCTACTCTCAGCTAGCTTAACCACACAAGAACTCGCTTTGCTACTGCTACAATAGGAGCGACTAGAGCCGCCAGTCCAGGAAGAAGGACATAATTTTGAAACGGATCATCCAAGAGGAGGAACAAATGCAGGAATCAAACCCCCCTATGCAACCACAAGTGCAAATAGAAGAGCAAGGGGAGGAAGCAGGGCCACTCGAAAAAATGGTGGAGGCAAGGCACAAGTGCACAGAGCAAGTGGAACATGCTCACAAAAAGTTTCAAGCTAGGACACCGCAAATTCCTCAAATGGTCATCCCTCAAGGTGAGGAGTGTGATCCCATCAATTGGGGCCAAGAACTTACAATGTGTGAGCAATGGGAGAATCAAAGCCCCTTCAAGTTCTCTTTCACCTTCACTCACTCAATGGACAAAGTGCTATCTCCTGAGGTGGTGGAGGATGTCATCAAGCTTTCAGCTAGTCTAGGAAGGAGATGGCTAGAGGAATGAAGGAAGCACCCCATAAGATGGCAGAAGAAACCTGCATACTATTGGGAAGATAATGCAGGCGGGAATATCCCGGAGGGTAGAGCGATATGAGGCACAACCAAGGTGGTACAGAAACATCTAGGACTCTAGCTTGGAGGCCTGGATCACTTTCTACAGCACCATACCTTATGAGTAGGATGATCCTATCTACATGCCCTACCCAAGAAGAATTGGAGTTGACTTCAAACCCAGAGGTGCATGGTAGATACGACTTCCCTTTGATCTATAATGTCAATGCCTCAATCCCTGAAGAGAGCTTGATCTTTACCAAAAGGGACCTCCGTCCATCTATAGCAAGTTTCTTGAATGATTTCTCCTCATGCCTTGACACTGCTTCCATCACCACATGTAATTACCTCTGCCTACTATGAGTGTTATTTTTAAAAAAACTACTGGAGAGGAAGAGTGGCTACTGCCCCTCCTTTTTGACCTCAATGCTAGGATTGATAGCTTTGCAATGGTGTGCCACATGATGAGACCACTCTCCTACTAGCATTTTGCATGAATCTCTTAAAGGACATGAGTGATAGTAGATTCGCCAGGTATAACCACCCATTTTTGTCATCTACTCCACTCAATGTAAGAACCAACTTAGAGGGGTATATGGAAAGTAGGGCATTTCTCAATAAAGCCCTTAAGCAACCATGCAGTTTGGCCCTTGCTCCACAATGGGATGCCTCTTCGCATGCTCCCTTATTAAATTTGTTCATTCAAAAAGAAAAGAGAGAAAAAAAGTATAAGATAAGAAAATATAAGAAAAAATACAAGGACAAGAAGGAAGTAGAAAGCAAAGAAGAATAGCAAGGAAATCAACCATCCGTACTCTACAAGCATCGCAAGCAACACTGCACCTAGGGACCACCCTAGCCCTCTCCCCACTTCACATACTCAGGACATACCTGGGGAGCTATCGCTTGCCTATGATTAGACCTGTCTCCCTAAGTCACACCCATAACATCTCCCTTTGTACAAGAACTAGGTCCTCAAGTATGGGACAAAACCTTGGGCTTCTGCCTAAGATTCGGCCCAACTCCCAGTTCCACTAGCACAAACATTATACACTACACTGTGAGGTAGGCACACCCCTAGGTAGTGCACTTCCTTTTCTTTTCAGGTACATTTGGCAACCCGCGATCAACATCAACATCGGAGGTCCCTATCATCCACTCAATCCATCCTGAGCATCCACAACTCTCCATCCATTTTGTTGTGTCTCTTCTCCATAACCAACCTTCCAAAACCCCATTATCAACCCACATGGCAAACCTTCAACCATGAGCCCTTTATCAACAAGTGCCATGGAACACTAGCACTCAGCTAGGAGGGGGTAATGTTATAGCCCAAGGAAGCCTAAGATAGAAAGGCCCAAAAAGTTAGAAATGGAAGACCCAAAAAGTCAAAAATAGAAGACAGTCCAAGAAGGCGAGAAAAGCGGAAAAGAAAGGAAAGCTTAGAAAAATGTAGGAAAAGTCTTAATGCAAAAGGAAGTGCACAATAATGAGTGCACCAAATATTCTAGCAAAGAAAGTGATGTGAGCGCATTGTAATTTATTTTGTAAAAGAGCGCTAAGCTTCCTCCTATGCAATTTGTAAATGTAGACGGGCATGGACAAAAGAATCATAAAAAGAGGAAAGACCTTAACTAAAATATTCAGTCATGTAAAAAGGGATGGCCACCCAAAAGAGGAGGATGGCATGTATAAAAAGGAAAAAAGGGAATGGAGAAGATCATTCTTGTGTGTGGCCAAAACTAGCTCTCCTCTTCTCTTCTTCTATGCAAGCTTCCTCCTATGCAATTTGTAAATGTAGACGGGCATGGATGAAAGAATCATGAAAAGAGGAAAGACCTTGGCTAAAACAACCAGTCATGTAAAAAGGGATGGGCACCCAAAAGAGGAGGATGGCATGTATAAAAAGGAAAAAAGGGAATGGAGAAGATAATTCTTGTGTGTGGCCAAAACTAGCTCTCCTCTTCTCTTCTTCTTCTTGTTATTGCTCGCTTGAGCTTGTGTTTGAGAGAGGGAGTAAAGGAGTGTGTGAGGGTGAGGGACCGTGGTTGAGAAGCTCTCCTCTCTTCTTCTTCTCTTCTCTTCTCTTGTCTTGCACATGGAAATGCAATGAAGCATGGAGTTGGAGCTCAAGGATCAAGCATGCTTGAGGTTGCATCTTGGATCATGGAGCTATCAAAGTGCCTAAAGGAGGAGGCAACTTGATCGAGCATGGAGGTAAGCTCCCTACACTCGTAGGTGTGAGAGCACATATAGCTATGTAAGAGATAGCAATTGTACTCGGCTTGAAACACTTGAAGAAATAAGCGGTCCGTGGGTCTTGGTGGTCAAGCGAGAAGCTCACACAACAAGTGTAATAACCTTAGATAAAAAAAGATAATAAAGCTTTAAAGACAAAAGAGCTTCCCTTCATTCAACCATCCTATAATACTCAAAGAGCTTCTATTAGGAGAGACTTTGAAGAGGTGTGAAAGACTTTCTTTCCAAATGTCTCTCATGTGGATGGAAAAAAAGACAACACTCAAAATTGGAGTGGTTTACTACATCCATTGCCTATTCCCAAAGGCAAGTGGACATACATCACTATAGAATTTTCTATAAGCTTTCTTGTTGTGCCAATAGGCGGTGATAGAATATCATCTATGTGGTGGTGGATAGACTTACAAAGCAATCCATTTTATGTCAATAGAGACCCAATACACAGCCTCACAAATTTTATGCCAATATAGACCCAATACACAATCTCACAAATTGCAAATTAATTCATGAGATATGTCATCAAGCTATATGGATTGCCTCAAGTCATTGTGCATGATGGGAATGTGACATTCATGAGAAATCTTTGGCCAGGAGTATTCAACTCTATGGTACTAAGCTTGCTCCATCAATGACATATCATCTTCAAATGGATGGTCTATCACAGAGGGTCAACAAATGGCTAGAGACTAATTTGAGGCACTATTATAATAATGTACAAAATGCATGAGATTTGTGACTTTATTTGGCTTATTTTTCCTAAAGTAACACCACTCATTCTAGTATTAGAATCTCCTCTTTTGAGGCTATGTATGGTTCCAAGGTGCCTCTTTTGATCATTATATATCATGGGAAGATCAACCCTTGGGATTTGTGGCTTCATTTGGCTGAAATTGCCCATATAGCAACACCAATTATTCTAGTATTGGAGTCTTTCCTTTTGAGGCCTAATGGAGTTCTAAGAGGGAGGTTTAATACTTCTTAAGGTGCCAAAATCAAGATGTTGTCTCTCAAGGATGGCTTAAGCAATAAGCTCACCCATCGCTACTATGGCCCTAACAAACTTCTCAAGTGGATTAGAGATTTTGGCCTACTGTTTGGAACTTCCCTCTTCAAGAAAAACTTATAATGCATATTATGTTGCTCAATTAAATCCCTTCACTGATTCTCAATTTGAGTACTTAGAGGAGTTTCCACATATTGCATCCCTATACTTAAATTTGATAGAAAAAAATTAGCATCCATCTCTGAGGGGCGTAGTAGGGTAAGCTAGAAGTTAAGATATCCCTCTTCCTCCTCATCCCATAGGGTTAGATAGCAAGATAGTTGAGGGAGTGGTGTTTCACTCTCCCCACTAATCCTAGGTGTGATAGGGCTCTACGAACCCTATAATTGTTTGGTAAGTGCTATGCACCTAAATTCTCAATTTTAGTAAATTTTAGGGCACTTCATGTCCTGTTTGAAGTGGCACCATGGTTTACATAATGGTTTTTGTATTTTGGTTCTATGGCTCACATATGAAATTAAGCCATATGCCTTCATGGTTGTCACAATCTATTCAATATTACTGAGTGAGAATTGGAGAATTTGTGAGAACATTGGTCGTGGAGGCACCAAAAAACCAATGTTAAGAGATTGCATAGATCTGGTCAAATTACTTTTAAAGAAAATAAGTTAGATGCCCAATGTATAGGCTACCAAGTTGTAGCTTTGAAGCCTTACACATGGAGCACCAAGTTTTAGTATGAATTAGTGAGTCTTCATAATGTGCCATCACAAACATGGTGGATCATAAATAAGAAGCACTTTTAAATCAATATCCAATAATGTGAAGATAGCATTCATCTCAGGTCAACTTTTTCTGATAGAATTATTCAAATTTAGTATTAATAGCACACCATGTATGAGTGATGTTGTGCCACTCCCCCTCCACCTAAACTCTATAACAATATGTGGCCTCTTATTATTCACATTTTTATTTCACATAAAAATGATTAAAAACATTAGATATAATATTCCAAATTAATGTGCTATATGCAAAAACTAACTAAGTAATATTTGGCATGATTATAAGCCAAAGCTCTAGCATTCGTGGAACAGTCACAACAAAATGTGGATGGAATTGATGGAAAGTGATAAAATAACTTGAAACTCCCATTTGCTTCCATCATTTGGTATTTACTTAGTGTGCAAGTAGTATACATTATACACATCATCGAATGATATTACATAGTAGCATTGCATGTATCCATAATACATAATATCTGTATACATAGGAGATTTCATGTTAGAAAATTGGTCACTTGGTAAACTTTTTGAGATTTCACATGAACATATTTTAAAAAATACATAAGTATCTAGAGTACACAATCTTAATGGTAGCATTTACGATATTCTCTTCCTCATCATGCAAAACATTCAATCTATCTTTAGTGACTTTACTCTTGGCAATGTAGCATAGATTTGTCCATGAGTAAAGAGTGCTTTTTAGATACAACACTAAACATGATAACATTTACCCTTGAGATTTGTTAATTATCATTGAAAATGCTAAATGTACAAGGAATTGCAAATGTTTCATAGAGAAAGGGAGATTTAATGTACTAGTCTAAGAGATGAAAGTTATTCTTAGAATAAATAGTCTCTCCCCCAAATTGGTTATTGTTATTATCTCTATCTCAGTAACCATGTTATTGAATGCCTTGCTTATAAGCCATGTATCATTGAATAAACCTTTAGAAGGATTTAAATTCTTGAGAAAAATTATTAGCATGTTTACTTAAAATAGCAAAACATGAGGAGGGTACCTCCATTGAGATCAAGGAAATTAAGATATTCTATAGAGTAGAGGAAGAAACTTTCATCTATCTTATCAACTAAATCAGCACTAAAATATTATTTAACCTCTCCTTACATCAACTAGAATGTATAGTTATTTTTAACCTCACTATTTTGAGATGTAAGAATGAAGCATTCTTTCAAGAAGCCTTCATTTATAGAAAAATTTAATCAAGTCTTGCATTGACCCTACCTCCAACATTATTCTAGAAGGTCATTGTTAGCCATATATTTTTTGTAAGTTTCAAAACATTGATATATTGCCACAAATTGGAACAACAAAGAGTCACATCAATAATGTCCTCATGCACACCCCTTGATATAGTAAGTAGTATTTGCCTAAAATCTCTATAAAGTAGAACAATCTTGATGCCAAATAGCTTATCACATTGCATCATATCCTTTAATATTGTATCAAGTGCTTCAAAAGTGTAAGGATGCATCATTAAAGCTTCATCTCACAAATGAAGACATCTCTTTTAATAATGCTACAAGGTTACTCTTAAGACATATATTACACATGGATAATTATTTGCTTGCAATGGTAGTTTGAATTTAGAATACACTATACAACCATGTGACAAAAGTAATGTAGCAATGCCATAGGATGTTGTGGCTATGGTAATGAAACTTTGACTACAAAGTTTTGGCAAGTAAACATCTATACAAGAATGCCTTTTTTGAACCACTTAG